>NC_133536.1:139020324-139275324 GCF_048544455.1 Silene latifolia
CATCAAAAGAAATGGCAAAAAGAAAATGTTCTCAAAATGTCAAATGCCACAAATTGGGGGGAAAAACAACAACAAAAGCAAACTCCCATATGAAACTCAAATACTATCGATCCCTTTATCCATCAGATCCACTTTTGTGCATGGTAGAGAGGGGACGACCCTTCTTCTTGTCTAGGCAAGAAGGGGAATTCCGCGATCCTCCGGTGTTTATAACACCATATGGAGTCTACTCTTGACGAAAGCATTTAACAATTGAGGACAAAGGTACCCTAGCTTGACACAACTTGGAGGTGATTTATTGGTATCTTTGTAGGCTTAGTAGTTTGAAGAAACCGTATCTATGATGGAATGTGTACCCTTAGATTGCTTCCCTTGTAGATAATTTCCGGCACTTAGATGAGGAAAGTGGCTATTCATTTTTGTAGATGCATCAATTACTTGTTTTGTGTGCTTTAATGCATGGATGTGTCGCCATTTTGGCAAGCCCTACCTTGCCTTGCAAGAAGGCACCCTACCTCATGGTTGTCTTGTTGTGAGTTGAAGGGACGGAGTGAGACCAGCTAATTGTCTCATATCGGTTATATTATTAGGATAGTTTAAAGAAAGATCTAGTTTTAGTCACCTCTTTACTCGGGACGAGTAAAGGTTCGGTTTGGGGATATTTGATGTGACTCATAATTGCGCACATTTAGTCCCCTAATTGAACCCATTTTGCATACTGTTATAACATTCCATAGCCATTTCATCCGTCAAATGCTTTCTATTTTGCTTTCCTAGTGCTGTTCATATGTTTTGTAGGAAAGAAGACAATTAGGCGGAAATTCCCGTCTCCCGTGCATATTTGGAAGCTTATTGATGATAATGGGTGAACTAGTATGGAAGAGAAGGCAAGAACGAAGACCAAAAAACACAAGAATAAGGAGAATGCAAGAGAAGGAAAAGCAAGGATCATTCTGAGGAACAATCCGAGCGGACTACAAAGAAGACACTCGTCTCCCCTGCCCAGAATCCGAGCGTCCCGAGCAGGCAACGCTCGTCTTCCCGTCTCTTCATCCGAGCGTCCCGAGCATCAACCGCTCATCGCCGCAACCCATAATCCGAGCGTCTCCCTCCTTGGTTCGAGCGTCATGTGATGACTCTAGCACGATATACTCATCTCCTTGAAGAGACTTGCATTTCCCTAATTTAGAACTTGGCATTGTTAATTACTAATCTATCCTTACTTAACCTAGTAATGCACTACTATAAATACCCCATTTTGTTATAATGAAACATAGGGGGGGAGGGGGGGGGGGGGGAGAAGGAAGTTCCCATAGTAGGAAATTCTCTTAGATTAGATTAGAATAGATTACTCTTTAATCTTTCCACAAATCACACATTAATCTTTCCCTAATTATTGTTCAAGTTTATTACTTTGGGGGTAATTGAAGATTATTGGATTATTATTGGAGAATTGACAACTTTCCATCAATCAACCAATTTCTCTTCTTTTATTCTTTGCTTTATTATTTGGATCATCTCAAGTTTGGTATAATTCCTTTACTCTTTTACTCTTTATTGTTTATTTTCTTAAGCTCTTATCATGTTTATACTTGTTGTAATGATTGACACCATTGATGACATGTTTTCCATGATAACGAGTGAGTAGTATTTTAGCTAGGATTAATGGGTAATTAAGGGAAACAAACATGGGGAATGATTCACGCTTAATCTAATATGTCTTCATAATTAATTTGCTTGCTTGTTGTGATTTCAACTTATGCACATGTTATGTTTGATGAAATGCTAAGCCTATGAATCCTTGCACTTTTACCCATCACCTATCTTTTCAATGAGGCTTGTAAGACATAAAAAACCTGGAGTCTCATTAGACCATGCATATAGTTGAATAGTAAGGACTAAGTCGACTTGTAGGTGTTGTACAATCTAATCGATTCGGCTCCGGGACCCAAACCTTCTTAGGGATCGTAAGATATACACCAACTCTATCTCATCACAATAATAAACGCTTGCTATTTATTCGAGAACATGTTTGTATGATCAACTCCCATGAACCCCATATGATCCCATAACATCCTAGTATCCATTATTATTTGTCTACACCTTTACTTGCTTGTTTTACTTTGTTGCTTGCATTAGTTTAGAATACAACTACAAACCCAAATCAATTGTGACACTAGCATAAATTAAGATAGAAAGATTTAGGACCCAAAGCACACCGTCCCATGGATCGACCTCGACTTAACCACTAACTAGTTGTTTGTTGAGAATATAAATGTGTTTGATTGAGAGCTCCAACGACACTCTCATCACTCACTACATTCTTCTTGTAGCCATTTGCTAATTACACCTTACTCCACGTATCTTTCATAGGAATAAAATGGGCTGACTTGGTCAAACGATCAACGATCACCCAAATCATGTTATTACCTTGCTAACTCCTCGGTAAGCCCACAATGAAATCCAGGAGATAAATTCCCATTTCCACTCAGGTACCTCAAGAGACTGAATCTTATCTTGCGGTCTTTGCTGTTCTCCTTTGACTCTCTGGCAAGTCAAACATCGAGCCACAAACTCAACTGTCTCCCTCTTTATCCCAGGCCACCAAAACATGTTCTTAAGATCCCTATAAAGCTTGTCACCACCTGGGTGCACTGAATACGGGGTGCAATGAGCCTCTGTCATGATTATCTTTTTCAACTCCTCATCCTTAGGTACACACCATCTCCCATCAAACATAACACTCTCATCAAAATGAATAGAGAATCGAGACACTGTCCCCTTCTCTACTCCAGCTCTCCACTCCTGAATCTTAGAATCAAGAGCCTGTTTCTTGCGAATATCATCATAAAATCAGGTTGAACTGTCAAATCTCCCCTAGCATCCCCCTTCTGGATCACATGTATCCCCTTCTAGGTCACTTTATCTTTTAACCTCATCAGTGACATAGCTGTGCATAGAGAATGCACACTCTTCCTGCTCAACGCATCGGCCACCACATTAGCCTTCTGATGGACAAGAGTTGGTCGTCACACATCCAATCAAACACATTTATAATACTCAACAAATAACTAGTTAGTGGTAAGTCGAGGTCGATCTATGGGACGGTGTGCTTTGGGTTCTAAGTTTATCTATCTCAATTTATGCTAGTGTCACAATTTGTTTGGGTTTGTAGTTGTGTTCTAAACTAATGCAAGCAATAAAGTAAAGCAAACAATGAACTAAGAAATGTAAACAAATGACTAAAAGCACTAGGATGTCATGGGGTCATATGGGATTCATGGTATTGATCATACAAACATGTTTACAAAGTTGCAAGCAATTATTGTTGTAAAGGAACCGAGTTGGTTTATGTCTTACGGTTCATAGGAAGAGTTGGGTCCCGGAGCCGAATCGATTAGATTGTACAACACCTACAAGTCGACTTACTTTACTCCTATTCAACTTCTATGCATGGTCTAACAAGACTCGAGTTGGTTTATATCTTACAAGTTAAGTTGAGTAGATAAGAGATGGCTGTAAATGCAAGGATTCATAGGCTTAGCATTTCATCAAACATAACATGTGCATAAAGTTGACATCACAACAAGCAAGCAATTTAATTATGAAAACATATTAGTTTAAGCATGATTAATCCCATGTTGGTTTCCCCTAATTACCCATTAATCCTAGTTAAGGAAACTACTCACTCATTATCGAGTTTGACATGCTAACAAGGTTGTCAATCATATTAACAAGGCAAAACATGATGAATAAGTAAGAAAGATTAACAATAATTAAAACAAGGATTAAGAGAATTATACCTATGGAGATTCCAAAATAATAATGCAAAGAA
This sequence comes from Silene latifolia, assembly GCF_048544455.1. Taxonomy (NCBI): domain Eukaryota; kingdom Viridiplantae; phylum Streptophyta; class Magnoliopsida; order Caryophyllales; family Caryophyllaceae; genus Silene; species Silene latifolia. The sequence continues at coordinate 139,024,160 of NC_133536.1, forward strand.
TAATAGAAGAAACTTGATTGATTGATGAAGGGTTGTCAATCCTCCAATAATAACCCAATAATCTTCAATTACCCAAAAGTAACAAACTTGAACAATAATTAAGGAGAGATTAATGTGAAATTTGTGGAAAGATTAAAGAGTAATCTATTCTAATATATCCCTAATCTAATCTAAGAGGAATTTCTAATGTAGAGGCTCTCTACTCTAAAAACTTCATGCTTTGATTATTTACAAGTGGGGTATATATAGTAGAGCTTCATTAGGTTAGCTAAGGCTAAATTAGTAATTAACATTTGTGAGTTCTAAGCAGGGAATTGCTAGTCTTTTCGGAGAGATGAGCATCTCAGCTGAAGACGCCACGATCCGCTCGTCTAGGAGGGGAATTCGCTCCGATTGTTGCAGAGGTGGACGAGCGTCTTTAGGCAAATCCGCTCGGATTGTACCAAGGGAATCCGAGCGTCTTCAAGGCTTGGACGCTCGGATTATGCTTCTTGGACGGGCGTCTTGTCTCTTTGGCCGCTCGGATTCTGCTTCAGAATCCTTCTCTTCGATTACTTCTCATTATTATAAGATTAGTCTTTAGTTCTCGCCTCCTCTTCATACTAGTCCATCTAATGTCGTCAATAAGCTTCCAAATATGCACGAAAGACGGGAATTTCCGCCTTATTATCTTCTTTCCTACAAAACATACGAAATGCACTAGGAAAGCAAAATAGAAAGCATTTGACGGATAAAATGGCTATGGAATGTTATAATAGTATGCAAAATAGGCTCAATTAGGGGACTAAATGTGCGAAAATAATGTTCACATCAAATATCCCCAAACCGAACCTTTACTCGTCCCGAGTAAAGAGGTGACAAAAACTAGACCTTTATTTAAACTAACCTACTAATATAGCCGATGTGAGACAATTAGCGGGTCTCACTCCGCCCCTTCAACTCACAACAAGACAACCATGAGGTAGGATGCCTTCTTGCAAGGCAAGGTGGGTCTTGCCAAAATGGCGACACATCCAAACATTAAAGCACACAAAATCAAGTAAAGGATGCATCTACAAAAGAATAGCCACTTTCCTCATCTAAGTGGCGGAAATTATCTAAAGGGGAAGCAATTCAAGGGTACACACACCTTCATAGATGCAATTTCTTCAAACTACTAAGCCTAGAAGGATACCAATAAATCACCTCCAAGTTGTCTCAAGTTAGGGTACCTTTGTCCTCAATCGTTAAATACTTTTGTCAAGAATAGACTCCCTATGGTGTTAGAAACACTGGAGGATCGCGGAATTCCCCTTCTTGCCTAGACAAGAAGAAGGGTCGTCCCCTCTCTACCATGCACAAAAATGGATACGATGGATAAAGGGATCAATAGGATTTGAGTTTCATTTTGGGAGTTTGCTTTCGTTGTTGTTTTTCCCCCCAATTTCTTGTGGCATATAACATTTGAGAACACTTTCTTTTTGCCATTTCTTTTGATTTTTGGCATTTCAATACTTGACAATTTCAACTTTTTGCATTTTCTTTTGATCATTTTCAAAGTCACCCCAATTAGTAATGAGGGTGCCTTATATTTGAAGCATAGGAGTTTTCATTTTTGTTACTCCTCTTTTCTTTTGATGCAATTTGCAAACTTTTTCAATTTCTTTTCCTTTCATTTCTTGAACTCAAATTATTGAACAATTTCTTTTTGTGCTCATTCCCTTTGATGACAAAATGTGGTAGAACATGGATGATGGTTGCATGGTTTCAAGGGTCACCTTGGAATAAATGGTAGCAAAGGAGTTATCACACCACAAGGTACTCTTGACTAGGCCTTAATCCATGGGTCAAAGGATACTAGCATGACACATCCTAGGGTGTTTTACAAGTATTCTAACAAGCAAAGTGTTAAGAAGAAAAAGCATCTACTAGGGCCTATGTACACTTGTCAAGCTTCCCAAATAGACGGTTTCACAAAATTTTTCTAACATGCAACTACATGCCATGATGCAACTAACATATATACATCCTAATGCATATGCTTCTACCAACTAGTATGACAAATAATCTAAATGGAAGTCCTAAATTCACATTGTTTTTACCGCATCCATCAAAATAAAGCCACATAGTCATTAACATAAAGAGGAAAAAGGAGATTGGAAAGATCATACCATGCAGTCTTCAATATCCTCATGTCTCGGATGTGGCGTAGTCAATCAATGTGAACAAGGATGAACAAACACAATATATACAAAACAATATATATACAAGACTACACTACAAAGGAAATGAACATATTTTTGGATTTTTGGATTTTTCAAATTTTTATGGTTTTTGATTTTATGAAATTAAAGAACATATTTTTGGGATTTTTTTTTTTGTAAATTTTCAATTTTTATGCATTTTTGGAATATAAATTCCCATCCCTCACTTTATTTTGGATATTGTCCTCAATGTACATGTAGGAGTAGGTATGAAAAACAAAAACATGTTTTTGGATTTTTTTGATTTTTTTGAAATAAAGTACAAATGCAATGATATGATATGAATGAATGTATGCTCTAACTAAATGCAATTCTATATGACATATATAACAAATGAATGCAAACTAGACTATATATATGATTCATGATTTCTAGTAAACTATGGTCGCCTATGATCAAACCTCCCCAAACCGATTTAAACACTATTTCTATTGTAGAAAAGAATAGGATTGGTCATTAGTAACTATGCATGAATTCTAATCTATATGCAACTATCTACATGAATCATGTGAGATATAATACAATGCAAACTAATCTAATCATGTGAGATATATTATAATGCAACTATACTATATGAACTAACTAATGTAAATGCAATACGATATATAATACAAATGCAAGTGAAAGCTAAACTAAATGCAATGTATATACAAAAGAGAGAGGGAGAGAAAAGTATCATACAAATGGAGCTGATGAGGTATTCATCTTTCACTCGTCATCATCCTCTTGTTGTGGGTAGCCATACCGGTGAGAACTTCCTCCTTGGTCATACCCTCCTCCTTGGCTAGAATGCCCTCCACCACCAAGATTCCAAGCTTGGTCCCCTTGATTAGGGAACAAAAGGTGTGGTTGGGCCCAAGAGGGCCGAGGGCCATTAGGGTCAATATACCCTTGTTGTGCCATTTGATAGTACTGGGGATAAAGGGCCAAGTAGTTGTCGACCCTCCCTTCATGTACCCCGAGGTCAACTCTATTCATAAGGCTCATCAAGTCATTAATACCCGGGGTATTGGGGATTTCTGGTCGGAATTGAGTATAAGGAGTAGGGTATGGTGGGATAGGCACATAGGAAGGTGGGGGAATAGGTCTTGCCGGTATCCCATGAGATATTTGTGGTTGGCGGGGTGCTTCTTCCCTTTGAGGGGGATTGCCGATGATTTGGATAACAAGAAGGTAGCTCGGCCTAGGCGAATACGGGCTCAATCTTGGGTTGGTGCCCAGTATATTCCACCCCGAAAGAATGATGGAGGTGCACCCTTTTGTGAACCATTCTACACTCCCTTCTTGAGTGTAGGCACACCACCGGTGGTGGTTGAAGACGGCGTCCTCATCAATCAAAGTACTCCCCTCAAGAGGAGCATAATTCTCATGGGAGTTGAACCCGGGGCAAAGGAAGTTAGCCAAAATAGTAATTAGACCTCCCATTACGAAGGTCTTGAGTTGGGTACTCCCTTGAGAAAAGTCATAAAACCTTGTAAGCATCTCAAGGGGGATATTGAAGTTGTAATGCCTCGTCCCCCGAACATTTAGATAGGACTCAAGGAATGTTAAATCAATGAGAGTGCACCTATCTTGTTCATACCTCCCATTGATGGTGCCGGCTACAAAACGTTCGGTGATCCGAATCACCGGGTGTTGGATAGCGAAGGTATAGCACTGTTTTTGATGGACAAAATCCCTCCCGGAAATAGCCTTCCAAAGTAGGTCCACATCGAAATCGGCGGGTTTATCGGTATAGTCGGTTGGTACAACAAGACCGAAAATGTGAGAAAATTGATCAAGTGTAAGGCTATGGTCTAGGTTGCACAACCTAAACTCCATGCTCACATTGGTTCGAGTGTTCGTGACAATACGAAGGCTACTCAAAAATTCCAAAGTGAGACTAAGGTACGTCTCCTCATGGGCATGGAAAAGTTTTCAAATCCATAAGCCATCAAAGAACATCTCGGTGTGGTACCTTATCCCAAGGGTTTCTAACACCCTAGTATCGATAAACTGAGTGGGTTCATAGTTCTTACCTAGCAACTCGACAAACTTCTTGCGGTGGGCATCGGAGGTGAAGAGTACCTCCGGGAAGTACTCAAGTTGCTCTATCCCTCCTCTCATGATGGGACGGAAGTTCCTTGGTGGCAACATCTCTTGTGGGGATGAAGAGGATGAACCCTTGCGTTTCCTAGTGGCGGATTCAACAAATTTCTTAGCCTTGCCCTTGAGATTCATCATCTTGAATTGGGAGATTGGGGTTTTTGTTGGCTTTTATTGTGAGGGGAGTGTTTTTGGGGATGAAGATGAGTGATTTAGGGTTAGATAAGGTGAGGAAATGAGGGAGAAAGGGGTGTTTTTATAGAAAAAGGGGGAAGATGAGCGGACACGGGTGGGGCCTGGGCGGATTATTCGAGAAAAATGCCAGAATCCGAGCGTCTTCCTTGTGGAACGAGCGTCTTGCTTCAGCAGAATCCGAGCGTCTTACAGAAAATCCGCTCGGATTTCGTGACAGGAACTTTGCATTTTCTGAAGTAGACAGAAGACGAGCGTCTTCTGTTTTAGACGAGCGTCTGACATTGGACGAGCGGCTTCTTGAAAATCCGCTCGGATTTTGGTGTAGTTCCAAATCTTTTCTTCAGGTGCCTTTCAGGACGAGCGTCCAAAATACAATCTGAGCGTCTTCTTTTAGGACGAGCGTCTTTTGCCAAATCCGCTCGGATTCTGTGACAACGCTGAACAGTACCCTGATGAAGGCCTTGGACGAGCGCCCAACCCTCGGGACGAGCGTCTTTTCGCTGTTTTTTCTTCCTTTTCTTTCTTTTCTTTGCAAAATCATACCCTTTCACCAATTTGATGTTCCTCCTTCTCTTTTTCTGAAATTTTGCTCAATAAGAATGTAAGAAAACTCTCTCTCACTACTCTCATGTAAGAAATTAAATAAAAATGCAAAAATGTACAATATTATACAAAGTAAGATTTCAAGAAATATCTTACAAATGGTGGTTTGAGATAGGACTCCACCAAACTAGTTCAAATTGTAGAAATTCTTGTCCATAGAGCTCAAGGCTCTCAATAGAAGATCGAAAGCTTGTGAACAAGCTCCAAATAAGCACAAGTATGGGTTGCTCCATTTGAACATGAAATTTGGCCAAGGAAGCTTGCCATAAGTTCTTTGTTTCACCTTGTCCTTGGCACTAGAGCTTTTCTAATGCTTCCAATAAATAAGCCCATGATTCTTGTCAACACTAGGTACGAAGTATGGTTCATTTTCATCCGTAGACTTCCACTCACCAACTTCTTCTTCAATTTTGGTGATGATGATAGCACTTTGATTATTCAATCCTTCCAAGGTGGAAGGAGAATTGTCATGGCTTTGATGATCGAGTTCCTTAGAAGTTGGCATTGTGGATGCCAAATTTCCACAAGTAGCTTCACGAGCAAGTTTCTCTTTGAGCTTTTCCACCAAGTAGCTTTTGTATGATGCTTTGACCTGTTGGAGAAGGTCCACCATATCCTCTTCAACAATCATTGGCTCCATGGTATGTGTCAAGTAGTCTTCATGGGAGGTAGGGAAAGGACATTCATCTTCATGATAGGATATCTCAAATGTCTCAAGGATAGGCTCCTCAAGCAAGGTGATATTACAAGTCCAGCCCTTAGGCTCGTCATCATCGTTGTTATCTTCATATGAATCATGAATGGGCGCTTCATGCAATTCTTTCTCCAACATCTCAATATTCACATTAAAGGACACACCCTCATACTCACAAAGGTTAAGAGTATTTGGCTTACTCAACCTCATATCTTCTTCATCGAACATCACACTTTCATATTCACAAGAGCTCAAGGAGATTGGCTCTTCCCATTCTTCATTTTCCATGTCAAAAGTTACTACTTCAAATTCACATTCATGATCAATGTCCAAAGAATGGTGGGGAGTGATTGCTTGGGATTCTTTCATTTGGGCAATTTGAATTTCCAATTCCTCACCTTGGGTAACAATGCCTTGAAGAACATTGTCCCTCTTTTGGCTTTCCTCTAGCATTTGTTTGAAGAAGTTTTGTTGATCTCCAATCATTTGGAGAATCACATTTTGCATGGGTTCATTTTCTTGTTGTGGGTAAGTGTGAAAATGGTTGTATTGTGGCAATTGAAATTTATCATGAAGTGGGTATTGAGTGGGTGGTTGTTGTGGATATTGGATGTGGTAATTTTGGTGGGAAAATTTGGGGTAGTAGTTAGGATTTTCATTGTATGAGTAGTAAGGTAGGTTTGTGTTGACTTGCTCCTCAAACTCCTCATACCCATAGTCATACTCAAAAGATCCACCACATACTCCATATATCAAGTCTTGGGTCATCATAACTAAGATAAGGAAACAACTACAAGCATGGAAACTACACAAAAACGGTAAGAACGATCCTTGAGGAACAAGTTCCTCAAGGTGAAAGCAAAATCAAAATAGACAAACAAGTAAGAACTTAATCACATAGCACCGTCCCCGGCAACGGCGCCATTTTGATGGACAAGAGTTGGTCGTCACACATCCAATCAAACACATTTATAATACTCAACAAACAACTAGTTAGTGGTAAGTCGAGGTCGATCCATGGGACGGTGTGCTTTGGGTTCTAAGTCTATCTATCTTAATTTATGCTAGTGCCACAATTTGTTTGGGTTTGTAGTTGTGTTCTAAACTAATGCAAGCAATAAAGTAAAGCAGACAATGAACTAAGAAATGTAAACAAATGACTAAAAGCACTAGGATGTCATGGGGTCATAGAGGATTCATGGTATTGATCATACAAACATGTTTACAAAGTTGCAAGCAATTATTATTGTAAAGGAACCGAGTTGGTTTATGTCTTACGGTTCATAGGAAGAGTTGGGTCCCGGAGCCGAATCGATTAGATTGTACAACACCTACAAGTCAACTTACTTTACTCCTATTCAACTTCTATGCATGGTCTAACAAGACTCGAGTTGGTTTATATCTTACAAGTCAAGTTGAGTAGATAAGAGATGGTTGTAAATGCAAGGATTCATAGGCTTAGCATTTCATCAAACATAACATGTGCATAAAGTTGACATCACAACAAGCAAGCAATTTAATTATGAAAACATATTAGTTTAAGCATGATTAATCCCATGTTGGTTTCCCCTAATTACCCACTAATCCTAGTTAAGGAAACTACTCACTCATTATCAAGTTTGACATGCTAACAAGGTTGTCAATCATATTAACAAGGCAAAACATGATGAACAAGTAAGAAAGATTAACAATAATTAAAACAAGGATTAAGAGAATTATACCTATGGAGATTCCAAAATAATAATGCAAAGAATAATAGAAGAAACTTGATTGATTGATGAAGGGTTGTCAATCCTCCAATAATAACCCAATAATCTTCAATTACCCAAAAGTAACAAACTTGAACAATAATTAAGGAGAGATTAATGTGAAATTTGTGGAAAGATTAAAGAGTAATCTATTCTAATCTATTCTTAATCTAATCTAAGAGGAATTTCTAATGTAGAGGCTCTCTACTCTAAAAACTTCATGCTTTGATTATTTACAAGTGGGGTATATATAGTAAAGCTTCATTAGGTTAACTAAGGCTAAATTAGTAATTAACATTTGTGAGTTCTAAGCAGGGAATTGCTAGTCTTTTCGGAGAGATGAGCATCTCAGCTGAAGACGCCACGATCTGCTCGTCCAGGAGGGGAATCCGCTCGGATTGTTGCAGAGGTGGACGAGCGTCTTTAGGCAAATCCGCTCGGATTGTAGCAAGGGAATCCGAGCGTCTTCAAGGCTTGGACGCTCGGATTATGCTTCTTGGACGGGCGTCTTGTCTCTTTGGCCGCTCGGATTCTGCTTCAGAATCCTTCTCTTCGATTACTTTTCATTATTGTAAGATTAGTCTTTAGTTCTCGCCTCCTCTTCATACTAGTCCATCTAATGTCGTCAATAAGCTTCCAAATATGCACGAAAGACGGGAATTTCCGCCTTATTATCTTCTTTCCTACAAAACATACGAAATGCACTAGGAAAGCAAAATAGAAAGCATTTGACGGATAGAATGGCTATGGAATGTTATAATAGTATGCAAAATAGGCTCAATTAGGGGACTAAATGTGCGCAAATAATGTTCACATCACCTTCCCTTCATGGTATATAATATCCATGTCATAGTCTTCTGTGAGCTTCATCCACCTTCTCTGTCTCATGTTCAACTCCTTCTGAGTAAAGATGTACATTAAACTCTTGTGATCAGAAAACACCTTAAATGTCGCCCCATATAGATAGTGTCTCCAAATCTTGAGAGCAAACACAACTGCACCTAACTCTAGATCATGCGTCGGATAGTTCTCCTTATAAGACTTCATTTGCCAAGAAGCATAGGCAATGACTTTCCCGTTCTGTATCAACACACATCCCAAGCCGTTCATCGAAGCATCTGTATACACTTCAAAATTTTCACTCCTTTCAGGTAAAGCTAAGACTGGAGCTGTGGTGAAACGCTCCTTTAATGTTTGGAATGCCGTCTCACAACTTTCGTCCCAAAGAAACCCGTTCTCTTTCCTCATCAAAGATGTCATAGGTCTGGCAATCTTTGAAAAGTCTTTCACGAACCGTCGACGGTACCCTGCCAAACCCAATAAACTCCTGATCTCGGCCACATTTTATGGTGCCTCCCAGTTAGACACCGCCTCAATCTTGCAAGGATCTACAGCTACAACCTCTTTAGAGATCACATGGCCCAGAAAGGCCACTTTCTCTAACCGAAACTCATACTTAGACAACTTAGCATACAATTGGTTGTCACGTAGATTTTGAAACACCAATCGTAAGTGATCCTCATGCTCCTCCTTAGTCTTGGAATAAACTAAGATGTCATCTATAAACACCACCACAAACTGATCCAAGTACTGGCTGAAAACCCGGTTCATCAGATCCATAAACACTGCTGGCGCATTAGTCAACCCAAACGGCATCACCACGTACTCATAGTGACCATACCGCGATCGAAAAGCTGTCTTTGGTATGTCTTCATCCCGAATCCTCACCTGATGGTACCCCGATCTTAGATCAATCTTTGAAAAGACACCTGCTTCACTCAACTGGTAAAAAAGATCATCTATCCTTGGTAAAGGATACATGTTCTTCACTATAACCTGGTTCAACTCTCTGTAGTCGATACACAGCCTCAAACTTCCATCTTTCTTCTTCACAAACAAGACTGGTGCACCCCACGACGATACACTAGGTCTAATGTACCCCTTGCCCACCAACTCATTCAACTGTTTCTTCAGCTCCTCTAACTCCTCAGGAAAAATACGGTACGGGGCCTTAGAGATTGATCCCGTCCCTGGTTTCAACTCCACACTGAAATCAATCTCTCTCTTCGGCGGTAAACCTGGTATCTCATCTGGAAACTTTTCCACCACTGGTATCTCAGCTGCTGTCGGTTCTACCATACTAGTATCTTTCACATGGCATAGGATCAAAGGACACCCTTTCCTCAAGTAAGACTTTAATGTCACCGGTGTAATTACTTTTGATACGTGCATTTTGTATAGTCTTTTTAGCCTATTTTTGCACGTATTTCCATGTACTTTTGTACTGTTTATATTGCATTATACCCCAAAATGGCTACTTTGGTTCGTCTTGTCTATTTTGCAGGAATGAACGTGAAAGTAGTAGAATCGTACCATTTTCGTCCTGTTTTGCATGCATTTTGAGGAGACGGGATTTCCTGAGCGGGATACTGCATTGGGATGCGTGAAGGAATGGTCCACGAAGCAGTCGGCAACGAGTTTGGAGCTGTTTTGGAGGAAGAACACTCGATCGAAGGCCTTTCTTGGTCGATCGAGTGGTTTCACAAGCTGAGGAGGTCGATCGAGCAATCTGCTGTACTCGATCGAATTGCTGAAAATCAAGGTTACTCGATCGAGTGATATTCCTACTCGATCGAATGGTTTGCTGGCTGAAGTACTCGATCGAGCTATTTCAAACTGCTCGATCGAGTGGATCAGGGTTTTCACGGGCCTTAATTAGTCCGTGTTATTTATTTTAGTTTATGGACTTAGTTATTTTCTATTTAAGCATGAGTTAATTAGGTCATTTACATCTTCTTATCTTTGTTTCACTGCAAAACACTCTTGAATGCTGCTTTCTCTTTTCCCTAAACTCTTTCACTGTAACTCTTGCTTGCGGGTTATTTTGCTTGGATCTCGTTGTTCTTTACGCCGGAATTCTCGCGATTGTAATCCTTCTCTTCTTTTAATCTTAATTTCGTTATTAGTTGCTTTAAATTACTTATTTCTCTATTCCTTAATTTCTGCCCTAATCTTCGTTTATGCAATTTTATTATAATTTCAATATGCTTACTATTAGTTCATTGGTTATTATTAATCTTGACAATATTGATAGTATGAGTAGCTAATTTAATTCATGTTGGGACTAGGGGATCTATGGTAGAATTGTGACAATGTAGTGAATAGGCTAGATGACTTATTTGTGAGATCCTGTACCCATGGCAATTTAATTGTATTTACCGACTTCGTTGAGTGCACGCTTCTAAGTTACCCTTTAATCTGGTTAAATTTAATCCTGGATCGGAAGATTGGACTAAATAAACCTGCTATGAACAGTAGACTACCCTGACGAGGACGGAAGTTAAGTTAGTGGAAATCTAGGATAGAAAGTGGACCGGAAGGACCTTTCAACATCCGTCTCACAATGAGTTATCTAGACTATTTGCAGTTGAGTCATTAGGCTACCGTAGTGAACCGAAATCCCGACATGCGTAAGAGGCATATTAACGATCATCAGATGGTAGCTTTGACTGAGGTAGGGACTGCCCTAGTTCAAAATAAGTTACCTCCTAAATAGTCAGACCCGGGTAGTTTCTCGATTCCGTGTCATATAGGTACCCACTTGATTAATAACGCGTTATGCGATCTTGGCGCTAGCGTGAGTGTCTTACCCCTGTCTCTTGCCAAGAGACTTGGTTTGACTAAGTTTAATTGCACGAACATGACTGTACAGATGGCCGACTGTAGTATATCACGGCCGTTAGGTGTCATTGAGGATATACCTGTTAAGATTGGGAGATTCTTTATTCCCGTTGATTTTGTTGTTCTTGACATCCCCGAGGATACTCACACCCCTATTATTTTAGGGAGACCATTTTTATTCACTGCTCGTGCAGTGATTGACGTCGGGGCAAGACATTGACTTTTCAGGTTGGGGACGAGGAATTGATATTCCGTCAGTCTAAGTCTCGAAGGGCTCCCATGCAAGCTCAGCCTCGCAATGCCCTTTCCTCCACTGACCCTCATATTGACACTCCAGATGAAAATTTGGAATTTTGTGTTGCTATCGTGACCCCTCCGCCTCAGCTTGAGAGCAAAAAGAAGGAAAATTCGTTTATTTTCCTTGCTGTTGGTACAGATGAAAATATAGGAGCTGTCAAAGGTTGTCGTGCAATTGAGATCAATCAAGCTGGGAGTAATAACGTTAAAGCGGGTGAGAAAGGAATAAGGACGAGAAACGTTCGTGCGTATGTGGACGTCAACTATTCTCCTCCTAATAGTTCAAGTTCAAGCTCCTGGAGAATGAAGAGGACGGTCGATAATGCTGAAGGGACGTCCTCCAGTCAGAAGCCCTCCGAGGTGCTACTGAATTGTTTTGAGAAGTGAGCGGGGAATGCCCCGTGTAACAATTTGTAAAAACTAATTTTAATTTCCGTTGGATTTGTTTTATTGCGTTTATTAGGACAAATTAGAATTTAGACATTTTTAGCGTAGTTATAAAGACTATAGACTGTTACTTTTTGTATTTGGTATATTGGGATATGCTTGCGAGTGTTTTTATGCAGGTTTGGGGAAATTTTAACGCATCTCGAGGACATACACGAGGAAAAGCACTCGATCGAGTACTTTTTGTACTCGATCGAGAGGATATTGCAGGAAAAGGGTTCGATCGAGGGTTTTGCAGCTGTTCGATCGAGTTGGCAAAATAAGGGAGTTCTCGATCGAGTTAAATTTTACTCGATCGAGTGAATTGGAGCTGAAAGTCCTCAATCGAGTGATTTAAAATCACTCGATCGAGTGAAACTGTTTATAATACGCAGGAAGTGTCTCTTAACCTCCCTCCTTTCCCTTAATTGTTTTCATATTTCATTGTTCTTCATTTGTGCGATGATGCGTGTCTTTTATATAAGGTTTTTACCTCATTTTTACACGCATTTCTGTACTATTTATGTAGCATCTAGCTACAAATACCCCCGAATATCCTACTTTGGTTCGCTTTATGTAATTTGCAGGAATTAACCGAAGAGGAGCTAAATCGAGCCTTTTACCGTCCGTTTTGCATGCATTTGGAGAAAGAGTATATTTGAAGTGGAAATGTCATTTGCATTGGAGTGCGTGAAGTCGTACTTAAGGCGTTAAAGTAAATCTAGTAGTCGTTGAAGAGTATGTTCGATTAAGTGTTCAAACAGTCGATCGAAAGGAAGTCGCTATCTCTTTGGAATGCTCGATCGAAACGACCTCGATGTCTGTTCGATCGAAGGAGTTTCTAATGGAGATGCTCAATCGAACAGTCTCCCTGTCTGTTCGATCGAGAAGATTTAACGCAAGGAAGCTCGATCGAGAAGGCTTATGTCGAGACTTTATTTATGTTATGTTATATTTATTTTATCTTAGATAATAAGTTCTCTTATTATAAATAAGAGATTACCTAGACCTAAGAGAACATCAATTACATTTCTGTTACTCGCATCACGTTACAACGTTTTGGGCGGCGTTCTTCGCTTCTCCGTCGGATCCCTTTGTAATTTCTTCTCTTCTCTTAGACTTTAATTCTATTTAGTTTTATTCTCAATTCCCTTCTTATTGCCCTTAATTTCTCTACTGTTATTTATTTCTCTTATGCTAGTAGATCTCATTAATTCCCTTATTATGCCTCTTGATCTAGTTTATTAGTATATGACTGTTATTGTTAATTCGTTGGCCATGAGTAGCTAATTTCCATTATGCTAAGACTATAGGGGATCCATAATTATGAAGGGAGAGTAATTGATTTATTGGGTTAATGCTAGTATAGTCTTTGTTGGTTAAATGCTACATTTAATTGTATCTTTCTAATTGAGTCGACGCAATTAGACCTATAATTCCTAGTGATCCTTGACCTGGACCGAAAGGTTGGAAGAGGCGAGACTTGTAGCGAACAATAGAGTATTGCCACTACAAAAAAAACACGGAAAACTGACGGAAATAATCCGTCAATAAAGGCCTTTTCCCGTCAGAAACACGGGTTCCTGACGGAAAAACCGTCAGGAATCAACCGTCACTACGATTCGTCACGAAAAACGCAATCCTGACGGATTTTCCGTCACTATAGGCATTCCTGACGGACTACTGACTACTAATCCGTCGCACGTATTCTCTGGGATTGGGCTGAAAAGTTGACCTTTCTGACGGAAATTCCGTCAGAAAAGTTGACTTTTGTTGACTTTTCTGACGGAATTTCCGACGAAAAGTCAACAAAAGTCAACTTTTCTCGACGGAATTTCCGTCGAAAAATCGACTTTTTTTTTTAAAAAAAAAAAAAGAAATTCCTGCCCCAAGTGGCTCACAACTAGCTGACTAGTGAGTGAAAGGTTTGTAGCTAGTAATTTTATGCTGGAAATATAAATGTTCGCATTTCCAAATTAAATGAAGTTTTAAATGCCTTCTTTACAAAGATCCTTCATCAAAATGTTAGTATATTATCTTTTCCCAAGAGGCTAAACAATCTACTGTCAAAGCATATGGCTGAACTGCTCCACAATCCAACACCACCTGCAATCCACAATTAATCTCTGAGTAAATCACAAAATAACCAAGGGAGAGAATCAATATGCACATTAAAATTCCAGTCACTACCCACCTAATCAACAAATAAACCTGACTAATTCAAAAGGTTATTCTTGCCGTGCACAGTAAAATTCCAGTCATTCTACCTGACTTTTATAATGGATTATATAAAATTACGGACTACTATAATACTGTATGTATCTTTCTGATGATTTATTTACTTTTAATTAATAACATAATTCTCTTATACAATAAAAAAGGCTAAACAAATGAAAAAGAAAAGAATCCCAAGTACAAAGTACTATTTTTCCTCTAAAGGCACATATTTCGTAGATCAAACCCGTTATGGCATTATCTAGGTACTGGAGGGAACTTTAAACGCAATAAAGTAGAATAACTAACATAACAGAAGCAACTAATTAATCAATTTGATACGGAGTAATTATTATTGAAGAACATAATAATTAGAAAGTATGGAGATAAAAAAAAAACCTGTATACAATTAGAAAGAAGTTGGGAGATCCCTTTGCTTGATAACCCACCATATTTCCGACTTGTTTAAACTATATAATGCTGGATATATTATTATTGGTTTTCCCCCCTCATTCCTGAAAAAGTCCCACAATACCATTAATCAACCGACAAAAACTACAGCACTTGCAAATTTGGACTAAAAATCAATAGTTTGCTAAAACTTCTTACAGTTTCCATCCTAGATGATTTGAGTGCTGAATAAAGTTGAGATCCTTTGGTAAGTTTGCGAAGGCATGTATTAAATCTGTACAGAATCATAGATCAAATTTATATGACTACATGTATACGAATAGTGTCGGGTCAAATATACGCAAGCATTGTTTATAAAACTGGCCCAAATAGAACTAGAATTAACCTACTACATATATTCCAACCCACCTATTTTCATGATACTACTCATTAGGATATTGCCAAAGAGATGAGATCAAAAGAAAAGAAAAAGAAGAGTGTAGAAGGGATGAATAACAGGTGGTAGAATGAAGGAGCAAGAAGAGAAAAACAAGCCTTATTCATCATTTTATTTAATCAATTTTCATCAACCATCCTCTTAGTCAATGGTTAGTAATCATAAACTCTTAATCTAATGTGATATAGATGTCCAATTGTTTACAGTACTATATCATTGTAACAAAGATTTAAGACTATGGCCAATCGTTCTTGTTAACTTGTTAGTATGAGTAAGTAAAGCTTCTTACTTACTAGCAAGCACTTATAGACAATTAAGAAGAATAAGGAGTTTACTTTTCGAATGTGCAGGCGAGAAGATTGAATTTCAATTGTGTACATGAAGTCAGGAGCTGCCGAAACCATATGAACATCATGCCCAGCAAGAATCAGATGTTGAGCAACCTGGGGAAACATAATATATAATTTAATAAACAAGAACAAGGAAAAAAAAAGGCATATGTATGCCGGCAGACAATTAACATTGAACCTCAATTCCTACCAAAAAGCAGGGCAGGCCCCATCACCAAACCTGATCATAATCCGACGAAAATACGTCCTTCCATAACTTAAGAAATGAAACGAACTATAATTGACCATGAACAAAATACTTGATTACTACACCTCTCAATTCTTCAATAAAATCCCTTCTTACATTATTAGATCTCTACCAAGACCAAACGTAAAGATAACGACTTTCATAAGGCCATCAGTACAGGATCACAATTTCACATATAAAGTGGCAAAAAAACACGATTCCAGCAAAAAAAATCCAAATCCAACAACCCAATTGAAAAAAGTTTGGAACATTAATAAATTAACAACACCATACATATATATTACGAAAATTCAAGCAAATCAGCACCAATCTCAACATTAAACGATGAAGGAAACGATAAATGCAATGAATATACTCGAATTTAAATAAGTGTTAGAGTTAACGCAAAATGAAGAAAAATAGAAAGGAATCTAAAATTGAATATAGCGAGAGGAAAGCTAGGGTTTATACCAGAGGTAGAATGTCGGAAGTTACGATGATGTAGTGTTCCTATATTGAAAGAAAAGAAAAAAAGACAGAAAAGCAGCGGGGCGGAGGACTTCAGTGGCGGCGGCGGCGGCAGTGGCAGACAGAGGTGACGACGGTGCTGGAAAGAAGAGGGAAAAGAAGAAAAAGGAAAGAAGAAAAGGGAGAGGAGGGTTACCGGAGTGCTGGTGGAGGCGGCGGGCAGTGGTGGCCGGCGGGGACAGTGTTGGAAGTGGTGCTCGGGTTTGGGCGTTAGGGTTTGCAAGTGAGAGTGAGGTTGAAACTGATTTGGGGATTAAAGTGAGAACTGTCTTTTTTTTTTCTTTATGTTCTTAAAAATTATGACGGATATTCCGTCAGACGTCAGTCCCTATATGAAGTCATATCTGACAGAATATTCGTCAGCAAATATAAATTCCTGACGGAATATCCGACATAATTTATAACTACTGACGGAATATCCGTCATAAATGCGTCACTTATTATGGCGCTAAGGCCAATATTCAACGCGCCATTTATTTATGACGGAAAATCCGTCAGGAACACACTACCGACGGAAATTCCGTCACAATACCGTCAGTTTTCCTTATTATCTGACGGCTTGGTTTTTCCGTCACTTTTTCCGTCAGTTTTCCGTGTTTTTTTTGTAGTGTGCAGTGAGGGCGAAAGTTAAGCTGTTTACACTTTAGGGTGAATTAAGGACCGAAAGGTGACGTTCGCTACCCCTTAGACCGTATTTGCATTGACCTGAGACCTAAATTACTTGACCGGATGATTATGGTGAACCGTCTGTCTTAGCTATTCTCTCTATCTGTTTATTTCCTCCTTTTTTCTCTCTTCTCCTTATTCTCTTTAGTTTAGAAAATCACATTTAAACCCCCATTTCTGTGACATCCTGACAGACTGAGTTAAATAGATAATTAGCAAAATAGCCTCCCTGTGGAGATCGACCCTACTTACTGCTAGCTATTAGTTAGTTGTACTTAGGTATTTATTTTTGATACGAAACGACAGTATCAAATTTTGGCGCCGTTGCCGGGGAGGCGACGCTTTTATCTCATTTTAATTTTGTTTGTTTTTCGCCTCAAGGGAAGACCGAGTACCTTGAGGCCGTTCTAATCTTTTTCTTCGATCTTTGTTTTGATAGGTCTACAGATCTATTAGTCAGTTTTTATAGAAAGATTATTGAAGGGAAGGCTTGAGTACCTTCGATTCTTTGCCAGGATGACGTCCGTTTCCCGACTTATTGCTCAGTTTGAAGCTCAAACTGAAAAATCTGCCAATCGGGAGAGGAAAGATTCTTGGGGTTGTGGTAATTACTATGATGTCGCTCCTCGACCACAACCGTTGCTGCAACAAGGCTATCAACAGCCTTGTTATTTGTCTCCACCGCAACCAACCCCTTCACCTGCTAGGAATGATGAGGCTGAAGAAGTTAAGTCACTGATATTGGCACTTGCACTACAGTGTCATAATTCTAGTGCGGAATTTGATAGCCGTATGAAGAAGCTAGAGGCTCGGTTTGATCAATTAATTACCGAGCAAGAGCAATGTGAGACGGTGTATGCTATCAACACCGACACCATTCCGTTTCATGAAGATACCCCGGAGGATGATTTAGACGAGTTTTTGGAATTAATACTTGCGTGCAATGCGGACACTCGATCGAGTGAACTTCTTTATCCCATCACTCGATCGAACGAATCGGAAGGGATCACCACGATCGAACACTCGACTCATCGTTTGTTCGATCGATCACCGCCGGAAAGAGAACCTTGATCGAACAGTCCACGAAGTCTTTCGATCGAACACGGTCAAGAACAAAATCGGATCGAAACAGCTCTCGTGGATCGTTCGATCGAGCAATATGAGTGAAGAAAGCTCTCGATTGAATACTTGTGATACCTCGATCGAATTGCCTTGCTATGGATGAAAGACCAAACGTCAATAATGCCTATTTCTAATGACGATAAAAAGGAACATATAGTCAACTCCTATTCTTTTCAAGTTCCTTATCCACAACAATTGCTACCACACCGTGCATTCCTGGACCGTATCCGAGATCTCAATGTCGCTGATCACTACAAAGCGATGATTGCCCAGGTACCCTCGTATTCTGAATTTATTGGTCAAATTAATTGGTCTAAGAGGGATATTAGTGATGTTAAGACGGTAATGAATGTTGCTATGATCAAGAGTGCAACGCACTTCTTCGAAATGGGACCCCGCCCAAAATGTCTGACCCAGGTCGTTTTTCTATACCATGTTCAATAGGGACCCATTCAATTGATAGTGCTTTATGTGACCTAGGAGCTAGTATTAGCGTTTTACCTTTGTCTCTTGCCTTGAAATTTGGGTTGACTAAGTTCACACGCGCTAAAACGATTTGTTCGGCTAGTGACCATTCTTATGTTCGGTCAAAGGAGCTTTACATGACGTACTGTTAGGATCGGGAATTTCTATATTCCCACAGATTTCATTGTCTTAAACATACCCGAAGACCGCAATGTTCCCATTATTTTGGGACGACCATTTTTGTGCACTGCTGGCGCAATTATCGATGTCGGGGTTGGGACACTTACCTTTCAGGTCGGAGGGGAGGACCTGGGTTTTACTAAGTCTGATGACCCTAGGGAACCCATGCACATCACGCCATGTGATGATGTCCCTCATGAAGAGTCCTTTGATACACCGTCGATAGCCCTTTTCGAGTCACATATTATTGCTTTGCTTTTATGACGCCTCCGCCCCATTCTCGGGAGCGGGTGGAGGAACATGCCTTTGTTTCTCTTTCTACAGGTCTTGACAAGTTCAAAGACCCGGGAGGTGAGATGGGTGCTCTTAGCATGAAGTCGGGAACTGCCTGGATAGACGACCCAGGAGGAGGTGTTGATAAAGCTACACCGTCTAGGAACAAGTTGCTTGATGAGGTGGTAGATTGGGACCCGGATGCTATGGGAAGCTGCTGTTCTTACATTGCCAAGCTATGGAGGCCGGATGTCCGCTTGACGATTCTTTGAAGCTACCGCGTCCGAGTCGAGGCCTAGTAGTAGGCCGATGATTTGTCTTTGTTGGATGATCCGGAAAAAGGTCGTGCGGGACCTCATAAACCAGCTCTCTCCGGGAGGCGGCCGGATTGGACTTTTATTGAACCTTTGTTGAACTATTTATTTCTTTAGCTTTAGCTTTCGTTGAACTTTAAACGCTTTTTTACGAACTCTTTATGCTTCTCTAGCTTTGGAATGCGTGTTTTGTAGGACCAAGTACTCGATCGAGTGGTTTTGTCCTCGATCGAGCACTTTTTGGGGCAGTTTTTATTCGATCGAGTGATAATTGTCCTCGATCGACCAAAAGCAAATGCAAGTTTACTCGATCGACCGGTTTTCTGTTCGATCGAATCCATCCTATTGCCAGTTTACTCGATCGAGCTGTTCCAAGTGCTCGATCGAGTAGTTTTGACTCCCAGCTGATGTTTTCCGTCTATGGAGCTACTGTTTGACTTTCTTTGACCTCCCATGTTCATGGTCGGTTTGGGGAGGTCCCTCCTTTTGACGTTTTGTAAGTTTTCCGACTCCACTTCTCCTTTTCTCTTCAGTTTGCATTTCTTTCCCTATTTTTGGTACAATGAGGGCATTGTACGGTTTGGTTTGGGGAGGTATGCATCCATATCTGTGTCTGCATGTTTCTTGCATTTCTGGTTGCACGTTTATTTATTCGCGCATGCATTGTTGTTTTAATTAATTCAAAAAATCATATAAAAATCATAAAATTCAAAAAAATTTCAAAAATTTCATGTTTAAATTGAGTCGGAACGTTTGAACATTGACGCTACTTTAAAGCCTTACTTGAGCCTTGCATATTCTTGACATTTAGTTGGCATGATTATGTGCATAATCTACGAGTTTTTGTTTCTCTCTTATCTGAACGAATAGACTTGATTCATTATGTCGGCAAGCTACATTACATTCTGAGGTTAGAGCCTTATGAACTGGTGACATTCATGACCGGTTTCGTTTAGGATGTGAGTAGTGCTCTCTTTAAGGCATGTAACATCAATTTGCATAAGCATGAGTCTAGTCTTCTTAATACCTGTATGCATTCGGTCTGTGGATGGTGACACATGTTAGGAGAGGCAGTTCCCTTTATTTCATTTCACCCATGAGCCCCACATAGCCAAATTGCCTTTTTGTCCTATTAGCTACTATCTATAATACTTTCTACCCTAGCCGAGCTAGTGACGAGTAGCTGTTGGAATGTGTTATTGCAATATGGTTATTTTACCTGATTTCAGAGGATGGTGGAAGAATCGAAGGGAATGAAAAAGAAAAAAAAAATGAAAATGAAAAAAAAATTGAATTGAAAAAAAAGAGAACGAAAAAAATGGAAATAAGAAAAGAAAAAACATGTGAAAAGAAATTGGATAATGATTTTCACTCCCATGTCTTATTTATATCTTATGGGGAGTTGACGATTCTTGGTGTTTTGTGAGTTTAGTGCATGATTTTGCACCGTTTCATCTTGCTATATTGAGTACGAAGTTGGGATGCAGTTTATATTTGGATTCGTTGTTGCTAGCCTGGCTATTAACCCCACATATCCAAATTCATTTTAGCCCCTTCTTACCCATTACCTCACTTACCCAAATGTAAGTCCTCGGCATGTGTCTTGGTCATTAGTATGGTTGGAATGCATATGTACGGTTGTAGAGACTTTATTCATGTTAATTGCATGCATGTTCTTATAGGTCGAGTTAGGTGAGTGTCTTACTTCTTTCTATCTTTCACATATATACTCACCTTGAGCCTAATTTTGAGTGACGAGCGACCCGTGAGAGTCCGAATCCTTTGAATCTTGCAAGGTCGACGGTTCAGTAAGTTCGAAACATTGATTTAACTCGTTTGCACTTCTCATTTGCCACTTTGTCAGTTATTGCATTCAATTGGTTTTAGTGGGTGATTTGTAGCTGATGCGTTGGTCCCGTTCCACTGTTGTTTCTTAGTTGCATTCATATTTGCTTGGGGACAAGCAAAGGTTTGGTTTGGGGAGATTTGATGCGTGTCTTTTATATAAGGTTTTTACCTCATTTTTACACGCATTTAAACTATTTATGTAGCATCTAGCTACAAATACCCCCGAATATCCTACTTTGGTTCGCTTTATGTAATTTGCAGGAATTAACCGAAGAGGAGCTAAATCGAGCCTTTTACCGTCCGTTTTGCATGCATTTGGAGAAAGAGTATATTTGAAGTGGAAATGTCGCTGCATTGGAGTGCGTGAAGTCGTACTTAAGGCGTTAAAGTAAATCTAGTAGCTGCGTTGAAGAGTATGTTCGATTAAGTGTTCAAACAGGTCGATCGAAAGGAAGCTGCTACTGGAATGCTCGATCGAATGACCTCGATGTCTGCATTCGATCGAAGGAGTTTCTAATGGAGATGCTCAATCGAACAGTCTCCCTGTCTGTTCGATCGAGAAGATTTAACGCAAGGAAGCTCGATCGAGAAGGCTTATGTCGAGACTTTATTTATGTTATGTTATATTTATTTTATCTTAGATAATAAGTTCTCTTATTATAAATAAGAGATTACCTAGACCTAAGAGAACATCAATTACATTTCCTGTTACTCAGTATCACGTTACAACGTTTTGGGCGGCGTTCTTCGCTTCTCCGTCGGATCCCTTTGTAATTTCTTCTCTTCTCTTAGACTTTAATTCTATTTAGTTTTATTCTCAATTCCCTTCTTATTGCCCTTAATTTCTCTCTTTATTATTTATTTCTCTTATGCTAGTAGATCTCATTAATTCCCTTATTATGCCTCTTGATCTAGTTTATTAGTATATGACTGTTATTGTTAATTCGTTGGCCATGAGTAGCTAATTTCCATTATGCTAAGACTATAGGGGATCCATAATTATGAAGGGAGAGTAATTGATTTATTGGGTTAATGCTAGTATAGTCTTTGTTGGTTAAATGCTACATTTAATTGTATCTTTCTAATTGAGTCGACGCAATTAGACCTATAATTCCTAGTGATCCTTGACCTGGACCGAAAGGTTGGAAGAGGCGAGACTTGTAGCGAACAATAGAGTATTGCGGTGAGGAGGGCGAAAGTTAAGTCGTTTACACTTTAGGGTGAATTAAGGACCGAAAGGTGACGTTCGCTACCCCTTAGACCGTATTTGCATTGACCTGAGACCTAAATTACTTGACCGGATGATTATGGTGAACCGTCTGTCTTAGCTATTCTCTCTATCTGTTTATTTCCTCCTTTTTTCTCTCTTCTCCTTATTCTCTTTAGTTTAGAAAATCACATTTAAACCCCCATTTCTGTGACATCCTGACAGACTGAGTTAAATAGATAATTAGCAAAATAGCCTCCCTGTGGAGATCGACCCTACTTACTGCTAGCTATTAGTTAGTTGTACTTAGGTATTTATTTTTGATACGAAACGACCGTGTCATGCGACCTAAAATCCCCAAATCCTCCATAATCTTTGCCCATTACCAAATCCAACACCTACAAATTGTTCCTTGCTTTTAATCCGACATTTCCCCTATTTTTCCTCTTTGATTTACGTTGATTTTCGCGGCCAATTAAGGGTATTAGGGTTTGCGGTTTTTGCTCGAAAATCGCCTAATTTGCGCCGTTTTCTGTCGATTAATTGCTTAATTTGTGGGTGCCAATTATCAAGTAAGTATTCATTTCCCTCCTTGCTATATTGCCATTTATTTCATTTTTTTTTTAGGCAATTTGCGATTTAGGGTTTGTGATAGTCGAAAATTTCGACTGAAATTAGGGCTTATGCTTACTTTGCTTTACTTAATAATTATTTCCCTTACCTCATCGCTGTCTACATGTTTGTTTCGAAGTTTTCGAGGTAATTTGTGATTAGGGTTTATTACAGTCGAAATTTTCGACTGTAATTGGGTTTTTCTGCTGCAATTGCTTTACTTGATGATTATTCCATCTTCTTAATTCAAAAATTTGAGGTCAAAATTGGGAATTAGGGCTTGTTCAGTCGACAATTTCGACTGTTTGGGGAATTTTCCAGTATAACTGTCAGTCCGTCCTTGACTGGGACGGTTGCTGCTACTACCGTCTCCACACCTGCTGGTACCACAGCTTCTACTTCTGTTTTTCTCGTTACTGCTGCTGGTACCGTTTTTGCTGCTGTTAGCACTCCTGCTAGCTCTGTCTCAGCCTCCACCTCCGTCACAGCCACTACTGCTAGCCCTTCTTCCTCTGTGTCGGTCTATGCTTTGCTTCTTCATTGCGGCTACAACCAAGATGCCAGTACGGTGACCACTCTGCTGCGTGGTCACCCGCGATCCTGTTGCTACGGCGCTCTAGTTCCTCGTCCCGTCAGAGGACGGGCTTCTACTTCAGGTTCTAGAGGTCGGGTTCGTGCACGAGCTACACCTGCTGCTGGCCGTTCTGCTGGCCGTGTTACCATCCGAGGAGACGACTCCCTCGATTCGCACCCCGACTACCCCAGGTAACTTTTGTTAACGGTATTCATCGAACTAGATTTTATGCTTTAGTAGACCGTGACTTTCTCCCGACTCGCTTTTTGTGCCGTTCGTCACTTGAGAGGCTTGGTATCTACGAGCCGGTGTGTGAGATTCTGAGGGGTACGAGGGTGGCTGGACTTGTGACCATGAGTGCCTACACCTTCAGGGAGCTGACCCTTGAGTTTTTCAGCTCCTTTACCTTCTCCTCCGGGGCACACGACGCTGCCCTTACCTGTGCTTTTGTGTCCTTCCGGTTGTACAACCGGACTTTTTCTTTGACTTTGGAGGAGTTCGGTACTAGACTTGGCCTTTCCTTTACGGGCGCCACTGCCGCCCCCAGGAAGGTCCTCCATCAGCTTTGGCAGACTTTGGCACAGACTACCTACGAGGAGCGACGTCTCGCTCAGGTCCACCTTCCCCCTGCCCGTTACTTCCTACGACTGATGGGAAGTACTATTTTTGGCCGTAAGGAGCCAAACAACGTGACAGAGGAGGCTGATGAGTAGCTAGTGGTCTACTCACTTCCCCAGTTTTCTGGCTAGTTTGGGGAAGTTCGTGTTTTGTATGTATATTCTCGCTCTTTTATTTTCTTTTGTCTCCTTTTCATTTTATTGTTTTCATTCATTTATTGGTTGTATATTCCCGTTCCCCTGTATTTATCTGCTGGTGTATGCTGGAGGACAACGAGGGCGTTGTCCGTTTTGGTTTGGGGAGGGTAATGCATCCATTTGAGTCTGCATTTGCATTTGTTTTGCATTCACGTTTCTATTTTTCAGCTTGCATCGTTTTATTTATTTCATTAAAATTCAAAAAAAAATCCAAAAAATTAGAAAATTTCAAAAATTAATTAAATATTCACGTTTATTTTTGCATATAGGTTGAGTCGGAACGGTTGATTTCCGTGATGATATTGCACTTTAACTTGTCATTTTACTTGAGCCTTGCACTTTCATTGACGGTTATTACCTTTGTCATACGAATAATCTACGAGTTTTTGTTCAAATATAGCTGACTGTTTAGACTTGACCTGATAAATTGGTAACCTACTTTACAATTTCTGAGATTTAGAGCCTTATAACTGGTGACATTCATGACCGGTTTATATAGGAATTGAGAGTAGTACTCCTTGCATAGCATGTTCATCATTTTTGCACGTTTATGACATTCAATTTCTTGTCAAATGCATACATTCGGGTTTGTGGTCGGTGTCACATGCAGGGAGGTGCTTGCAAATTTTCCCTTTTCTTAAATTTTTCACCCATTTAGCTCCACTTAAGCCAAACTTAGCCTTTTTGACCCATTAGCTACATCCAAAACTGAGCCTACCTAGTCAAGCTAGTTTAGTATGTCTTTTGTGGTACGCTTTTCCGTCTGCAAGCTTGGCCAGTGGGTATTTTGATCGGAGTTGGTGGAGAATGAAGGAAGGGAGAATGAGGAAAAAAAGAATTGGAAAAGAAATTGAAAAACAAAGAGGAAGTAAAACGTGAAGAAAAAAAAAGAAAAAAAAGAAGAAAAAAAAAGAAGAGTGAATCACGTAAGTCAGGAAGAAAAGAAAAGAAAAAGTTTGGAAAATTTAATTGATTTGTATTGTTTGACTAATTAAGACGGTGTTAAAAAGGGAAGTTTGTGACCGTCTCACTCCTATGTTCTTATTCATATATTTTTGAGGAGATAGTGTATTTGGATGGTGAGCTGTGTGCCAAATGAAGGGCACTTGTGTTTATTTCCTAGTCAGTTGAGATTTGGACGGTCTTATATGGTCCTGTTTAGGAACTAGCTTGGCGCTTTTACCTCCACATTTCCATAATTTGTTATGCCTTTTCTCACCTGAACCTCACTTTCCCATACTATTTGTAAGCCCTCGGCTGTGACGGACATTATTGGTTGGATTGTGTGCATTAGTACTTGAATCGTCTTTCATTTTTGTTGCATGCATGCTATGTAGGTCGCAGTTTAGGTGAGTGACTGTCTCTCCTTCTCTCTTTTACATATAATTCACCCTTTGCTTCATGAGAGAAGAGTGACCACGTGAGAGTCCGATTTTGTTGGTCTTGCAAGGTCGATAGGTCGGCTTTATTTCTGAACAACTCATAACTCGTTTGCGTATTGACTGCTGTAGCTGTAACTGTTGATTTTTGTTGCATTAAATTGGTTCAAGTAGACAAGTTATAGCTAGCTCTGAGTGTTCATTTCCGTTCCATTAGTTGCATTTAGTTTACTCGAGGACGAGTAAAGGTTCGGTTTGGGGAGATTTGATACGTGCATTTTGTATAGTCTTTTTAGCCTATTTTTGCACGTATTTCCATGTACTTTTGTACTGTTTATATTGCATTATACCCCGAAATGGCTACTTTGGTTCGTCTTGTCTATTTTGCAAGAATGAACGTGAAAGTAGTAGAATCGTACCATTTTCGTCCTGTTTTGCATGCATTTTGAGGAGACGGTATTTCCTGAGCGGGATACTGCATTGGGATTCGTGAAGGAATGGTCCACGAAGCAGTCGGCAACGAGTTTGGAGCTGTTTTGGAGGAAGAACACTCGATCGAAGGCCTTTCTTGGTCGATCGAGTGGTTTCACAAGCTGAGGAGGTCGATCGAGCAATCTGCTGTACTCGATCGAATTGTTGAAAATCAAGGTTACTCGATCGAGTGATATTCCTACTCGATCGAATGGTTTGCTGACTGAAGTACTCGATCGAGCTGTTTCAAACTGCTCGATCGAGTGGATCAGAGTTTTCACGGGCCTTAATTAGTCCGTGTTATTTATTTTAGTTTATGGACTTAGTTATTTTCTATTTAAGCGTGAGTTAATTAGGTCATTTACATCTTCTTATCTATCTTTCACTGCAAAACACTCTTGAACGCTGCTTTCTCTTTTCCCTAAACTCTTTCACTGTAACTCTTGCTTGCGGGTTATTTTGCTTGGATCTCGTTGTTCTTTACGCCGGAATTCTCGCGATTGTAATCCTTCTCTTCTTTTAATCTTAATTTCGTTATTAGTTGCTTTAAATTACTTGTTTCTCTATTCCTTAATTTCTGCCCTAATCTTCGTTTATGCAATTTTATTATAATTTTAATATGCTTACTGTTGGGCCCTAAATTATCCTGCCTGACCTGACATAGGCCAGGCAACAGCCAAGGACAACTTCCAGGCAAAAGACATCTGAAACCAGGCATTGATTCAACACGGATAGGCACCAAGCAGGAGTTGATGAAAGACAGGCGAAAGATAACCAACAGCCTAAAAAGGAAAAGCACCAGGCCACTGCAGGCGACAAATAGGCAGTTGATATATGTTCCCTACAAAAAAGGAAGACCAATTCCAGAAAGCTATGATATAGGAAGCAGTCAAAGCAACGGCTAATCAAAAGGCAACCACCTCCGGGTAAATAGGGCGCATTCCCTATTTACCAAGAAAACCTAAACGGCATAAGGAGAGAGGAGAGATCAACTATAAATAGAAAAGAGGAGAAGATCAGAAGGATCAAGAGATAGACCCTCACTTTCACTTATATTTTTGTATTCTTAAGCAATATATTCGCCTGTCACGCCTGATATAATAATACTCTGTCAGGCTATCTAAAACCATAGTAACAATCACTCCTGGCTTGGTGCCCGTGGTTTTTTCCCTTATTCCCAGGGTTTTTCCACGTATAAAAATCTTTGTGTCATTGTTTATTAGTTCATTTTGCACTTAACTATACCAATCAGGCGAGTTATTTGAGTTAGATCACCCTACATATAAATCCCTGGCAGGACAATCTAGATCAGTAAAAAGCCTGTCAAAACAATTGGCGCCCACCGTGGGGCATCTAACTCAAAAATAATCAAAGCCCATAACCAAATACCACAAAAAACTAAGAAAAGATGGCAGGAGATAGCGTTGAGCAACAATTAGCTGCTGCCAAACAACAGTTGTTGGAGATGGAACAACTGAAACAAAAAATGATCCAGGCTGAAGCAGAAGTGGCAAAATTGAAAGAATCAGAATCCAGCCTAAAAATACAGCTGGGAGAAAAAGCTTCAGGATCAAAGTTGAAAGTCCAGCTTGGCACACCATTCTCCTCAATCATAAGGAACATTGATTTCTCCAATATTGGTACTCCTACTCCATCAAAGTCCAAAGCAGGAGAAGAGACGGACTCAGGAGAACTCCAAAATGAAGAGACCTCATCAGATCAGACTAACACGGCTATTATGATGGCTATGCTCCAGGAAATCCAAAAACTTCATGAGAGATTTGAAAAGATTCCAGGAGTTCCTACCCCAATTGAAGAAGCAAATCCAGAGAGCTATGTTGATTCACCCTTTGTGGATGAAATAGCAAAAATAGACCTGCCAAAGAAATTTGTGATTCCCTCAATGAGAATCTATGATGGAACCACATATCCACAAAACCATGTTGCCTATTACAAGCAAAGGATGCTTTGGCATCAATTCCCGTGAACTACGCCAAGTCTGCATGTGTAAGGGATTTGGAACAACTCGAACGGACCCGCCCGCAATGGTACATAAATCGCCAAATGGAAGCATCAAGTCCTTTGCGACCTGGTCAATGTTTCAATCATCGGTTTGCCGGCGCAGGAACTAGAAAAGAGATCCAGTGACCTGTACAGGGTTAAACAAAAGCCTGGAGAATCCATCAGATCCTACATGACAAGATTCAACAAAGAAAAGGTTTCAATCCCCAAATGTGATGTTGGAACAGCCGTTGAAGCTTTCGTGCAAGGGCTACCCCCGGACAAACTTCTACGATGCAATGACCATGAAGCCCTGTCATACCTTTGAAGATGTCCAAGCATTAGCCATAGGCTATATCAGGCTGGAAGAAGACAAAGGCTACAAGGCGGATAATGCGACAACAACTCGGATATGATAAAACCAACGAAAAAGCTCTAACCACGAGAGGAAGCGGTTCCAGCCATCTCCCTACACGAGACCCGACGGATCGAAGTCAACTATACACATGAACAACGAGGTAACTCCTATACTTATCCTCCTGTCCAGGACTATAACTTCTCTGTTGACATTGCAAGACTGATCAAGAGACTTGACCATATGGGAGACATTGTCAAGTGGCCAAAGAAGTCAGACAACCCCAACTCAAGGAAGGACACCACCAGGTGGTGCGAATTTCACATGGACATAGGGCACACAATAGAAGAATGCCTGGGATTACGGAGACAAGTGGCTTACCTGCTAAAGGAAGGATACCTGAAAGACTTGATGCCAACAAAGAACAGGGAAGATGATGGAACAAGAAAAAACACAGAAAGGCAACAACGTGACTTACCCCCGCACCACCCATCTATGAAGTCAAATTCATCAATGGAGGATCGAAATTTGTGGCCCGACCAGCTCAAAGAAAAGAAAATTGCCAGGGAGTCAAAAATGAAATCTCCTTTCAAACCTATCAATTTACCTCAAATTACTTTTGACGACACTGATATGCAGGGCATTCCAGACCTCCACCATGATAGCCTGGTCATCACCATGCAAATAGGGACTGCACGAGTCATGAGAATCCTGGTAGATGGAGGCAGTTCAGTAAACCTGATCATGCTTGATGTCCTTAAAGCAATGAAGATTGATGAAAGCCAAATCATAAAGAAGTCTAATGTCCTAGTAGGATTCAGTGGAGAAACAAGAAACACACTGGGAGAAATACACCTGCCCACATACGTGGAAGGAGTATCTTCATACGAAAGATTCGGAGTCCTGGACTGCCTGTCATCCTACAATGCCATATTGGGAAGACCATGGATCCACAACGTGAGGGCCATACCCTCCACTTATCACCAATGCATCAAAATACCAACAGAATGGGGAGTAGCAACCATAAAAGGTGAACATAAATCTGCCCAGGAATGCTATACTGAGTCACTGAAGCCTTCCAAGGCAGGTAAGTCCCTCGCCTAGCAATTACAGTACCCTGTCAGGACAACTCATGTGGCAGAAACCAAAATGGAAACTGATCAAGTAATTTTAGACCCTGAGTACCCCGACACGTCACGTGGTAGGATCGATGTCCCCGATAATATCGGGCGGAATTAGTAAATTTTCTTAAAGGTAAATCTTCATGTTTTGCCTGGTCACATTTTGATATGACCGGAATAGATGCCAATATTATTACACATAAACTAAATATAGATGAGTCTTATAAGCCTGTCCAGCAGAAAAGAAGAAAGTTTGCCGCTGAAAGACATGCTATCATTAATGAAGAAGTAGACAAACTATTGGACATGGGGATGATAAGAGAAGTCATGTACCCTAACTGGCTAGCCAACGTAGTGGTGGTACAAAAGAAGAATGGCAAGTGGAGAGTTTGTGTAGATTACACAGACCTCAATAAAGCCTCGCCCAAAGACCCATTTCCGCTCCCACACATAGACGCAATGGTGGATGCTACAGCAGGGCATGAACTCCTGACATTCATGGATGCCTCAAGTGGATTCAATCAAATCAAGATGCACCCATCGATCAGAACATACTTTGCATTTATCACGGAAAGGGGATATCTTGCTACACAAAGAATGCCCTTTGGCACGAAAAATGCGGGGGCAACATACCAACGCCTGGTCAATACAATGTTTAAGGACCAAATAGGAGACACCATGGAAGTCTATATTGATGACATGGTAGTTAAATCAAAGAAAGCTGAAGATCATGTCAGGGACTTGGAGACAGCCTTTAAGATCCTGGAAGAATTCAATATGAAACTTAACCCATCCAAATGCCATTTTGGAGTATCTTCAGGAAAATTCCTAGGTTACATGGTGACCAAAAGAGGAATAGAAGCCAACCCAGAACAAATAAGAGCCATACTAGAACTGGAATCCCCAAGTCGGTCAAAGATATTCAAAAACGACGGACGAGTTGCGACCACGAATAGATTCATTTCCGGATCATCGAAGGTGCAAGGCATTCTATGACCTACTCAGGAAGAACAAGGCATTCAAATGGTTGCCTGAACACGAGTCGACCTTCCAGAGCTCAAAACATACCTGACTACACCTCCACTACTTGCCAAACCAGACAAAGGAGAACCCCTGACGGTCTACCTATCTCATCACGAAACAAAGCAGTAAGTGGAGTCCTGACCAAAGAAATTGATGGCCAACAGCATCCAGTTTACTATGTAAGTAAAAGTCTCTTAGACGCAGAAACCAGGTATGGCCTACTTGAAAAATATGTACTTGCTTTAGTAATGTCCTGCACTAAACTTCGACCTTATTTTGGAAGTCACCCAATCATTGTAAGAACCAACCCGCCTATCAAATCTGTCCCGAGAAAGCCCGAATTGTCGGGCGAATGGCAAAATGGTCGGACAAATTAGCACCTATGATATAACCTTTGAACCCAGGACGGCAATTAAATCTCGGGCACTAGCGGACTTCGTGGTGAATTCAGTCCTACCCTAAAACCAGACCTCATAAAAGAGGTCAATCTTCTTGACACCCAAAAGACAGACCAGGAATGGACTCTCCATGTAGATGGGGAACCAAATATGAAAGGCACTGGCCTAGGACTAGTCCTAAAGTCACCACAGGGAGACCTAATTGCACAAGCTATTAATTGTGAATTCAAAGCCATGAATAATGAGGCTGAATATGAAGCCCTGATTGCTGGATTAAAGGTATGTATAGAACTCGGTGTAGCAAACCTCAAGGTAAAAACTGACTCTCTCTTAATTTCCAATCAAATCAAAGGAGTATATGCTGCAAAAGATTCAAAGATGATACTTTATTTGGAATATGTCAAAAACCTTTGCAAAAAATTAAAAACCTTTGACATTGACCAAATACCAAGGGACTTAAATACCCGGCGATGCCCTAGCCAGACTGGGATCAAACTTCACCTGCTGTGTTTGACAAAATACCCATCGTCCACTGTTGGAACCAACCATAGAAAGGCACGAACAAATTTGCCCTATCCAGGAAGATACAACCTCCTGGACTAAACCCTATTATGATTGGTTCTTACAAGGGATACTCCCTACAAATAAAAACGAAGCAAGGGCCCTGAAAATCAAAGCGTCCACTTATACCATTATAAATAACACCTTGTTTAAAAAGTCTCAGTCGGACCTTACTTACGTTGCCTGGAACCAAATGAAGCCAGCCAGGTCATAGAAGACATACATGATGGATACTGCGGAAATCATAAAGGTGGAAGAAGCCTGGCAAGCAAAATTCTTAGGACAGGCTACTTCTGGCCAACCCTGAGAGCTGACTGCATAGCATATAGCTTAAAATGTGAAGCCTGTCAAATCCATTCCCCTTATATCCATCAACCATCAGAGCTACTACATTCCATCTCAGCCCCCTGGCCATTCATGAAATGGGGCATGGACATAGTAGGCAAGCTACCTCGGCGCCCGGACAAAAAGTCTTCATGCTAGCAATGACCGACTACTTTTCCAAATGGATAGAGGCAGACTCTTACAGGCAAGTCAAAGAAAAGGATGTCATATCATTTATCAAAAGGAATATCATATGCGAGATATGGAATACCTTGAAAATAGTCTGTGACAATGGTACACAATTTGTGGGAAAAAGAACAAAGAAACTTCGTGCACAATGGAATATCAACCTAGTCACATCTACACCAGGCTACCCTAAAGCCAACGGCCAAGCGAGAATCAAGTAACAAAGTAGTAATCACCGCTGAAGAAAAAGCCGAAAAGAAGAAAAGGAAGATGGGCGGAAGAGCTCCCTAGTCCTATGGGCCGATAGGACCACACCCAAAATGTAACCCACGGCCGGACACCATATTCCCTGGTCTATGGTCGCGAAGCGATAATACCAGCAGAAAATTCATGTGCCAACTACCGAAGCGGCTGAACACAATAGAAGAGAACAGGCCCCTATTACAGGGATAACCTACTCTTAACGAAGAACCGAGGGATGCGGCCAAAGTCGGGATAGCCGCCTACCAACAGCGGAGCCGAGAAGTTACAACAAAAATGTCAACATCAGAGTATTCAAAGAAGGAGACCTGGTACTAAGGAAAGTTTTCCCCAACACCAGAGAAAAGAACGCAGGCAAACTAGCCCCTACATGGGAAGGCCCGTACTTAATTGATTCAATAGTGGGACAAGGAGCTTACAGGCTACAAACTTTGGAAGGAGAAATGATCCCCAGATCTTGGAACATTTCCCACTTAAAACTATTTCATATCTGAGAAGCAGGTAAAACTACCTACCCCATATACATGTCAATAGAACTTCCTGCTATGTGCTAAGTTGCTTGCCTGTTATTCTTAGCTTCACCTAAAACTTTATTTCAAATCCTGAAAACTTATTTTACGCCTTCTTTTCACTTATTATATGTTACACTTTAGGCTTAAACAAATGTTCAGGATTGAGGGCCACTCCACCCAACCCGAACAAAGATTTCTAAAAATGCTCTAATTTGGCACCGCCTGCCTCGACCCGAAAATTAAACTCGAGCTCAAGATACATAAAAAGACAAGTACAAAGGTGGAATAGACCATAGTACTTGTCAAAGAAGCCCTCCCGACAGTGAGAGGCCATAAGCCCTCCCGACCGCAACCACCCTCATTCTCAAAAGCCCTCCTGACAGGCAGATAGAGCCACCATTCCCCATAAACACAGGAATGAGGGCCATAAGCCCTCCTGACAGGCATTACTCTAACAAAAAATCACATGAATGTACAGGTACAAATTCCAGTCAAACACAGCAAGAAAATCAAGAGAAGAAAGGATATATATATTAAAACCTACCCAGGAATATACCCTTCCCAGGCAACAAACCGTTTATCCAGGAAAAGCCAACAAAAACCAAAAAAAATCCTAAATTGTTTGTTCAGGGAACATCCCCCCCTGAATAGGCCAAAACAACACAAAATTCCACAACAGAAAAAATCAAACTAACCCGCCTTGGACACGAGAGCGAGCCAATCCCCATCATCGCCCTCCTCTTCTTCATCTCCCTCCCCTTCAGCATCACTATTTTTCCCTTTGGATGGAGGAGAGTCCACTTCCTCATCAGCATGCAACTTACAAAGCTCAGGATAAGTGGTATTGAGATCAGCCAACTCCTGATCAGGATTCCAAAAAGGCCTAACTTCAGCAGGCTCTTTCATAGCATCCACACGGCCCTTGCCAAAGAAATACAGTGCAGCATCTTTATACCTAGCCTGGACCTCATCCCTCTCTACTGACCAATTCTTCATTTACCTTTAATCGCTCCCGCATAGCCTCTTTTCACCTTCAACTCTTCCCGAGCAATATCAAACTTAGCCGAAGAGCTTTCGAGCATCTGAGCGATTTCACTTAGAAGACTCCACCAAAGAACCGAGCCTTCCCCGCCTCATTATCCTCCTTCAAAGAATGATTCTCACCTTGGACACCTCCAACTCGACTTTAAACTTGTCAAAGATCTTTTTTCATGATTTGTACCTCCCAATCCAAGGTATTTTTAGACCATGGACTGATTCCGATTGACAGAGCGCTCCTCGACATCATTAACATTCTAAAACAAAAGAAAAATGCCTATCTAAGCCACAAAAAAAGAAAACACACACAAAAACCCACAATAAACAAAGACAGAGAATATATACGTCCTGAAGCATGGTAATCAGGTTGGCAGCATAGTCCCTGGAACGATACATAGCAGCCAAAGCACGGGCAGAAGCTTCCTCTGCCTGGTACTTGAAATAGGGATCATCAACCACAAAAGCCTGAGCCTGAATTTGATCCTGGCAAACCGGACCTCATCCATACCACCACGACCCCCGACCTCATGAACTCCTCTAGACTCATCCACTCTCTTCCTCTTCTCAGGACGGTCACTATCATCCACAATCTTTTCAGGAGACGCCAACTGAACCTCCTGCACAGGTTCCTGAACTTGAACAACACTGTCACTTCCCGTTGCCTCACTGCTCTTTTAATTCTCCCCTATAATCTGAGAGACCCCTGCCTTCACCAAAGACAGACCAAAACTAGCAATTCTGGCAGAAGCCCTGGTAGCTGCACGACGAGTTTCTAAATCAGCAATATAAGCATGAATCCAATACAGGAAACAGAATGACAAAAATAAGCAAAAGAACTTACTCCCTGACGAAGATGCCCCTGGAACCTTAGTGCTCTTCACAGGCTTATACGTACTCAACTTAGCCTTCTTAAAATGAGGCATAGAAGCTTGCCCCAGACAGGCAGGCCAAGCCCTCTCCTCTTCAGGCAACGCCATAAACGCTGATATCCGGTCCCCGACCCCTCAAAGATCGGGATCATTCACCCAATCATTTACTAAAAGAAAGCACGGGCAAAGTAAGTAAACTCTCCAAAACATATTATTACCAAACCAAAAATAATGCGGAAAGAAAGTTACCTCCTTCAACAGCAGGTTAATTCAGATAGTCCAGGTCAGGGGCAATTGAATCAGCCTTGATAAACATATAAGTTTGAGCCCATCCTTTATCATCCCCTGAATCAAAGTTGGTAATCAGGTGAGCCATCTTTGACCTGACTCGAAAATTGAACCTCCCAGTAGAATGACTCTTCAGGTGATAGACATTCTTGAAATCATTCAGGGTAATAACCAATTTATGCTTAGAACATAAATGCTCAATAGAATGGACAATTTTCCAAACCATTGGCATGAGTTGAAACAGAGGAACCCTAATAGCCCTAATCACCTCGATCATAAAAGGAGAAAGGGAAGGCGACCGCCACCCCGAACGCCCACTCAAAAATACGAAACCAACCCGGATACTCCAATTAGCCCCGACAGACCGTTCTCGGGAATCCAAACCTCAGCCCCATGAGGAATAAGGCCCCCGCCCTTTATATAATGCTCAAAAGCGAGGTTTCGATTGATTGGCTTCTTGAAAAGAAGCCGCCAAAGCCTTATTAGGAGAATATTCAACCCCTTATAAGACATGGACAAACCTCCGGAGGAGCAACAATCTCCACCACATCATCCTCGGGGATGATATCGGGGACCCTCTCAACCTCGGTAGAAACCATTTCAACTTCAACAGAACTTCTTCAGCCTCAGCAGGAGCTTTTGAAGCTGCTGTCCTTCTCCTGCCACCAGCCATATCTTATTTTTTCTGGAAGATGAATTTTTCAAAGAGAGAATTTTTTAGGAAGGGAAAGAAGAAATTTGGGGATTGAAATGTGGAAGCAATCACGGCAAAGGAAGGATATTTATAACCGCAAATCCTAAACGGCTAGAAAAGCAAGTGGTAGAGACTAATCATGACTCTCCTAGGGTTTTGTGAACCTACCCTATTAATGACAAATAACCGTTACAAGAAGTTGAATCAAACACCAATTCTAAATCCGATAAAAAGACCCCGCACAAATCACTTGCACGGCCCAAATTTTTATCTCCTTATTCCTGGCCAGACCCAATAATGGAATAAGCGGATAAGGGGCAATTGTTGGGCCCTAAATTATCCCGCCTGACCGACATAGGCCAGGCAACAGCCAAGGACAACTTCCAGGCAAAAGACATCCGAAACCAGGCATTGATTCAACACGGATAGGCACCAAGCGAGTTGATGAAAGACAAAGGCGAAAGATAACCAAAGCGACCTAAAAAGGAAAAGCACCAGGCCACTGCAGCGACAAATAGGCGGTTGATATATGTTCCCTACAAAAAAGGAAGACCAATTCCGAAAAGCTATTATATAGGAAGCGATCAAAGCAACGGCTAATCAAAAGGCAACCACCTCCTCCAAATAGGGCGCATTCCCTATTTACCAAGAAAACCTAAACGGCATAAGGAGAGAGGAGAGATCAACTATAAATAGAAAAGAGGAGAAGATCAGAAGGATCAAGAGATAGACCCTCACTTTCACTTATATTTTTGTATTCTTAAGCAATATATTCGCCTGTCACGCCTGATATAATAATACTCTGTCAGGCTATCTAAAACCATAGTAACAATCACTCCTGGCTTGGTGCCCGTGGTTTTTTCCCTTATTCCCAGGGTTTTTCCACGTATAAAAATCTTTGTGTCATTGTTTATTAGTTCATTTTGCACTTAACTATACCAATCAGGCGAGTTGTTTGAGTTAGATCACCCTACATATAAATCCCTGGCAGGAAAATCTAGATCAGTAAAAAGCCTGTCAAAACACTTACTATTAGTTCATTCATTATTATTAATCTTGACAATATTGATAGTATAAGTAGCTAATTTAACCGGATTCGTTAATATCGACGACGTTTTAGTAAACGTCGACGACGTTTTTCATAAAAAAGACGCTCACTGCCCCTCATCTCTCACTAGCCATTCTCCCTATTCTCTCTGTTCTCTCTACTCAACCTCCAACTTCCTCCAACACTCAACACCACCACCACACTGCCACCACAACCACACCGCCACCACACTGCTGCCACCACCACGCCGACCTTGCCGCCTCCACCGCCACCACACTGCTGCTTCCCACGTTGCCAAGTAAGTGTGGTTTTTTTTTTTTTTTTTTTTGTTAAATTAGTTTAGAAATTGAAACTAATTGAATTAAACTATGAAATTAAATAGTTTTATTTCCTTTATTGTTATTGTTGATTGATTAAATTGATTGGATTTTGTTTTAGAATTGAATTAGTTAGTAAATTAGGTTATGTGTTAGCTTTTTATTTAAATTAATTGAATTAGTGTAGAATTTGTTAGTTTTTCGATTAAAATTCATGTTAATTAGTTGTTATTATGTAAATTTTGGTATTGTTATATGTTGTTTGCGAAATATAGTTGATTGGGATTGATTTTTGAGTCGAAATTTGTTGTTGTTAATTGGATTGGGAGTGAATTTGTACGGTTTTTAGGGGCGAAACCGCGCCAAACGTTGGAAATGGTTGTTGGCCGTGGGTGTAACGTTGGAATGCAACGCTCATCCGTGGTGAACGTGGGAATTGGTTGTTTGGCCACGGAGAAATTTTTTTTTTTTTTTTAAATTTTTTTTTTTTTTTTTTTAAAAAAAAAAAAAAAAAAAAAAAAAAATTATCCGTGGCCAAACGTGGGATTCCAACGTTTGGACCACGGCCAACGTTGGTTTCCCACGTTTGGACCACGGCAAACGTTGATTTCCAACGTTTGGTCCATGGTTGAACGTTAGATCTCAAAGTTTGGTCTATGGTTCAATCTTGGGGGTAAAAATTTCAGATTTACGCAAACAATTAACAATATGTTATTTACAAAATTAATGTCATGAACTAATTAGGCTGACATATTGTTAATTGTTGTTGTTGTTTTTTGTTTTTAATTTAGTTGAGTTTGAGAGAAATTTTTTTAGAGAGAGAAAGTCAAAAGGGCAATCATCGTCTTTTTTATGAAAAACGTCGTCGATATTTACTAAAACGTCGTCGATATAAATCAGCCCCCTAATTTAATTCATGTTGGGACTAGGGGATCTATGGTAGAATTGTGACAATGTAGCGAATAGGCTAGATGACTTATTTGTGAGATCTTGTACCCATGGCAATTTAATTGTATTTACCGACTTAGTTGAGTGCACGCTTCTAAGTTACCCTTTAATCTGGTTAAATTTAATCCTGGATCGGAAGATTTGACTAAATAAACCTGCTATGAACAGTAGACTACCCTGACGAGGACGGAAGTTAAGTTAGTGGAAATCTAGGATAGAAAGTGGACCGGAAGGACCTTTCAACATCCGTCTCACAATGAGTTATCTAGACTATTTGCAGATGAGTCATTAGGCTACCGTAGTGAACCGAAATCCCGACATGCCCTCTCTTTATTGATATTCTTATTCTTGTTTTCGGCCCTTTTTACTGTTCTTATTTATTTCTCTTTCCCTTAAGCCTTTTTAGTTTAGAAAACCAAATTTATAACCCCCCATTTTGTGACCAGATAGACGGACCTTTTACAGATATCTTGCCTCCCTGTGGAGATCGACCCGACTTCCCTAGCTATATAGTTAGTTTAGTTAGTTTAGTTGGTTATTTTTGATAGGTATACGACTGCCTTGTCAACTTTGACTTTGGGTTTGATAACAAACCCACGATAAGACACACTAGCCCCCTTAGGACCTCTCAAAGAAACTTTCTTTTGGTGACATTCTATTCTAGCCTTATACTTATCTTACTAGTCCATCGCGACTATCATCTCAAAATCATCCATAGGAAACTCTAAGAAATCAACTTGCCCAATAGCTATGGATACAGTTTCCTACAAGACACTGACTCCCTAGACGGTATAAAAACTTCGGAACTTTTACAGACTCAAAATCTCTCAAACCCATAGACTTAGCATGACTTGACAATACAATCGAGTGTGACGCCCCTGAATCAAATAAAACAAACGTAGAAACTTTGTTAACAAGAAAAGTACCGGTGATCACGTGAGCATCATCCTCAGCAGCTTGCTTGTCCATCATAAACAGTTTGCCACTGCTCTTTTGACCTCCCCCTTGTACTGTACTAGCTAATGTAGAAGGCTTGGCAGCTGACACCTGATTGGTATTAGCCACCGGTTTTTGATAAGAATTACCGCCATTGCGGTGGAATCAACCATTGTTGTTACTCTGCCCTCCTTGGTTGTTCCACGACCCAGCTGGTCGGTTACTAGCATAGCTCTGTGTCGGTCCCTGAGAAAAGCTCCCATGAGACTGTCTCTGAAAGCCCCTCCCCACTGCACTAGCAAACTCATGCTTCTTGTGACCAATACCGCCACAGTTGAAACACGCGATACCTCAGTTGCTGCTACTACCACGACCACGCCCATAAGAAGATCCTCCACTAAAACTCGACCCAGAAAAATAATCCCTTGCCTGATTGTGGTTACCCCGCTTATAACCAGATTGGACACCGCCATCACTCTCAGCCTTTTCCAAGCCCTTCTCCTTATTTTCCTTGGCCATTTCAACCAATCTCTCAGCCCGTCCAGCCCTCTCATAAGCCTCCTTCATATCGGTAAGAGTCCCCACCGGTAGCTTCACCATAATCTGATAAGTTAACCATTTCTCAAAGCGAAGTGCTAAGTTCTCCTGACTTAGCCCCATATCCTCAGCATACCTTGCCTTCTCGTTGAACTTGTGGTAGTAATCTGTCACTGTCATATGCCCGGTCATCTTAAAGGAATCAAACTCATCACGTAGCTTCCTGCTAACATGCTCCGAAACGAACTCCTGCCTCATAGCTCTCTTGAACGCGGACCACGGAATTGCAGTCTTACCCTGCTTCCTATATATGTCTAAAGCACTGTCCTTCACTTTATCCCCCCATTCTCCAGCTGAATCTCTTAGGTAGAACGCAGCTTGTTCCACCTTAAACTCCTCAGGACAATGTACCACTCCTAGGATATTCTCCATCTCACGGTGCCAGTTGTCGAGCAAAATCGACGCACCTGTACCCAGATAGGTAGTGGGGTTGAAGCGAGATATCGTAATGCTCATCTTGGCAAAGTCTACCCCGGCCTCCTTATCTTTCCCCATCTTCTTGAGGGTCTCAGTTAACGCGTCTTGATGCTCAAGCATCTTGGAAATATCCTCAATGTTCATGTCTTGAGCCCTAACTTACAAAGATGATATCTTTGGCGGCATATCTTTGAGCTATAAAAGGGAGATAAACATAAGCACATAGCCTACGGCTCAAAACAAATAAGACCCGCACAAAGACGTACTCGATCGAGTAACCACACATACTCGATCGAGTAAGCTACAGACTCGATCAAGTACCCCAACTCCAGAAGCTGTCCAGAACTGACATAAAACATACTCGATCGAGTCACATACGTACTCGGTCGAGTACCAGACACTCAATAGAGTACTCCACTTACTCGATCGAGTAGCACGACTCAAGTAGCTACTGCCCAGCTACGTACACATACGCACTCGATCGAGCCAAGCCTACTCGATCGAGTCCAACCTCACGGTACATACTACCCGCATGCTTTTATTATATAACTTTACGTAAAACAATATCATGTATAAACCATATCACATCTCCTAATCACATGTTACTAGCATAATTGATGAGGCTGTCGCAACCTATCAAAAATAAACCAACTGGTCTCTAACTAATATAGATAGGGAAGTCAGGATCGTATCCACAGGGAGGCTTTTAGCGTTCTACTTGTCAAATTAAGTACGTCTAAGTAACCAAAAAAGGTTTGTTTGATTTGTGTTCTTAACTAAAGCAATAAAATAAAAGGTTTAAAGAGAGAAATTAAGTCGAGAAAAATAGAAGAGAAAGCAGCTAGGACATCGGTCCACCATGGATTATTACGGGTCATAGGTAGGGTCAAAGGTCAGTCTCAATTACCGGAATACAGGGCAGTGAAAAGGTCCTCTCGGTCCGCTATTCGCCCTAGAATGCTTCTAGCGGGCTCTCGCAACTTACTAGGGCACTCTAATGTGTGTGACAGGTCTAACCCTTTCCAGGCTTTCGATATTAGGTCGGGGCTTACCAGTAAAATTATCAATTACGTCGACTTAACTAATTAAAATCAATTGAAAATCACAATTAACAACATAGACCAATTATATCGACCAATCTAATCACCAAACTAAGACCGTCTCAATCCATGGCTCCCCTAAATCCTTGCAAAAGGAGGTTTAGCTACTCATAATGGAATTTGCAATAACAAATGAATAAGACGATAAAGGGGAAGAATTCATGATGAAATTAATTGAAAGGGTAATAAGCATAAATTAAACGAATAAGACTAGTAAGAAAAGTAGAAATAATTAATAAAGAAGAACAAAGAGAAAGAGGAATTAAAATTACCAAATGAATCCGAGTCTGAGCAATAGAGAAAAAGGGAGAAATTCTAGATCTAAAAGTTTGAGAAACTTCTACGTAGTAATGTTTTTAACTGTCTGCTTGCATAAAAAATAATTGTAAAAGTGTAACCTAATTAAAAGATTACAAGAGCTTTTATACCAAGCCCAAATAAAAGAAATAAGCTAAACATAAGAAATCGTCTATCCGTGTAGAGTTGGTCGATCGACATAGATAAGAGTGTCGATCGACAGAGTAGTAAACACTCCAAAAACAAAGCTCATGTGTCTAACGACATATGTGCTATTGTCGATCGACATAGGTAGAGTGTCGATCGACACCATGTATAGAAGTCGATCGACAAGGCAATGGGTGTCGATAGACTTAGCTGAAAGCACTCCAACACAATCTCCCTATGTCGATTGACTATGTCTATCGACATATAGACCTTTGTCTATCGACAACTGGCACTCTGTCTATCGACAACTGACACTCTGTCTATAGACAGCATGTATAAAGCTTTAGTATTTGCTCTCCTAAGCTAGTCTAGACTTTTCTTTTGTTCCTTTACCGAACGGATTTGGCTCCCAAATGCATAAATGAGTCTCAAAACCTGCAAGAGACATGAAACACACCCAAGTAGCAAATACGAGAGGAAATAGATTGAAATAATAAAATAAGCTCATAGAAATGCGTGCCAAACATGTGAATAAACGCATACAAAAGGTACGCATCAAACCTCCTCAAACTAAACCCTTGCTTGTCCCCAAGCAAGAAATAGACACAAGACATAGAAAAGGGAACTATTGGAGCGGCATATAACTCAGAGCTAGCTATACAAAAGACTCGTTAAACCAATTTAATGCAAGAGACTACCCATGCTAAGGAATGAATTCCAAAGTTATAAAGCACAAAAATCCAAGTGCAAACGAGTTAAACTAATGACCGAAAGCTACCAAACCGTCGACCTTGCAAGACCATCTATGTCGGACTCTCACGGGTCATTCATCTCTCATTCAAGAAGATGGTGAATACAAATTTTGTAAGAGAGAAGGAAAATAGCCACTCACCTAACTACGACTTACAAAAGCATGCATGCAATCTAACATGATAGATATCTCTAGCTACCGTACACATACACTCCAACCAAACGAGGTCCAAAACACATGTCGAGGACTTACATATGAATGTGAGGTGAGGTAATTGGGTAAGAAGGGACAAAATAGTTTGGATATGTGGAGATAAAAGCCAGGCTAGCACCCAACACAACCAAAAGTAGCCATATCCCGCCTATAAACACAACTTGAAGAACCAAGCACAATGCCAAGTATGGCATAAACTCACTCACAACAACAGTAAAACTCCTCAAATAATATGGAATAACAACATAGGAGTAATATGAATCTCGATCTTTTTCAACTTCATTTTTCTCATTTTTTTTTTCTTTTTCTCTTTCTTTTTCATAAATTTTTTTCACTTTTTTTTTTTGGTTCTCTTTCTTCACCTTTCTTCCAA
Organism: Silene latifolia; assembly: GCF_048544455.1. NCBI lineage: Eukaryota > Viridiplantae > Streptophyta > Magnoliopsida > Caryophyllales > Caryophyllaceae > Silene > Silene latifolia. The sequence goes on from NC_133536.1 coordinate 139,066,998, forward strand.
CACAAAAGCATTCTTCCTAAAATGACCACAACAAGGTTTCCAAAACTTACTAACAAGACTAGCTTGACAAGGGTAAGCCATATAGGAATGTAGTTGAATAAGTTGGTCAAAACAAGGCAAATTTGGCTAATGTGAGGCTAATAGGGGTAAAACATAAAGGAAGGGTCGCCTCTCCACACGTGTCACCGCCACAAACCCGAGTGTATGTAGGCAATAAGAGACAAATTTCATGCTTATGCAAATTGATGTTACATGCCATGTAAGGAGTACTACTCACATCCTAAATGAAACCGGTCATGAATGTCACCGATTTATTAAGCTCTAAACCTTAGAATTCTTAAGTAGTTTGCCAACATATAACTCAAGTCTATTAATTTGGTAGAAATTATCAAAACCTCGTAGATTATGCAAATTAATTTCTCAAAATAGGGTGTCAAAAATGCAAGGCTTAAACGAGTTAGCAAGAGTATAAAAGCAATTTCATCATCGTTATATAGCCACTCCGACTCAACCTAAAACTCTACCTAAATGCAAACATATTTTTGTATTTTTCTGAAATTTTTCAATTTTTTTGGTTTTTTTGAAATAAATGCATGCAAAAATGCAATAAATATGCATATGAATGCAACACAGACATATGTATACCCTCCCCAAACCAAATTATACAATGCCCTCATTGTGTTCAGCAAACAACAACAACATTAATATATAGGGGAACGGGATATACGAACAAAATGAATGCAAATGAATATAAATTAGAAAACGAGAACTCACAATTTTTGCAAAATTGACCTCCCCAAACCAGCATCAAACATAGGGAGGCCGTGGCTAGCTACCACCAATCAATACCCGTAAAGTTCGGGTCTTCAGCATCAAACTCTATCATGTATATAAGGACCTGTGTGAAACTCAGATGAAAATTAAGTCTCTTCCCAAAATTATATTCATTAAAACCACACTAACATGCTAATTAAAAACTGAAATAAAGCACACTTGTACAAAACTTTTACAATCCGGGTAGCCTCCCGGTCAGCGCTGGTTTATATGGTCCCGCTCGACCTCTGTCACCTCATTTACCAAAACAACTGAACAACCCACAACATAGATGCTGACTAAATGAAGTACCTTCAGCATTCTTGATCTTGGCCTTAGGCCACAACTTTCCCTTTTCTGCAGAAATAGAAGGGCATACCGTCGCGCAGGCTAACTCATTACACTTAACCCTCGGGTGTTCCTTCTTTGCACGCGGCACCGAATCTCTTGGCATTCCGCCATAATCAACATCTCCAGCTATAAACTTTGGACCTAAAGCACAAATTCCATCTCCCAAATCTTTGTAGGAGTTCAACCTGTCATGTCCTGGAGAAAGAGAAACAACAGTATGGTCCTCCATCTTGCTCCCAACATGGGGCGGAGGTGTCACAACAATAACAAGACATGACTCAACTATAGGACTATCAACTACCTTATCAGATTCTACAAGGGAAACAACATGACAAGGTACAACTTGCATAGGTGCCCTACGAACATTAGACTGCATGTATGTCAATTTCTCACCCCCCACCATAAATGTCAGAGTCCGGGCTCCTACGTCAATAGTTGCACCAGCAGTGTGCAAAAATAGTCTCCCTAAGATAATAGGGGTATGGGTATCCTCGGGAATGCCCAACACAATAAAATCAACGGGTATAAAGAACTTCTCAACCCGCACAGGAACATCTTCTACGATACCCAAAGGTCGAGACAAGGAACGGTCTGCCATTTGGACAGTCATATTGGTGTATTTATACTCAGTCAAACCTATTTTTTTAGCTAAAGATAAAGGTAAGACACTGACACTGATACCCAAATCACATAAAGCATTATCTATAGTATGGGTTCTTATGGAACAGGGGATAGAAAAGCTACCTGGGTCAGCTAACTTAGGTGGGGATTTGTTTTGTAGGAGTGCACTACACTCCTCTGTAAAAGCAATAGTCTCCACCTCATCAATACTTCTCTTACGAGTCAAAATATCTTTCATGAATTTAGCTTAAGAAGGTACCTGAGTAATGAGTTCTGTGAATGGAACGGATACCTCGAGATTCTTGACTAGCTTGATGAACTTCCCAAATTGTTGCTCAAGTTTGGTATTCAGTTGTCGGGCTGGAAATGGGAGCTTAATCACAATTGGTGGCTCAGCAGCTTTCTTCTCTTTATCAGCATTTGACTTCTTAGCAGTACTAGAAGTCGAATCACCAGCAATAGGCAATGGATCAGCAATTGATACGTGAATTTTATATAGTCCTTTTTGGCCTTTTTATGCACGTATTTCTATGCTATTATCGTAGTTTTATGCTACGAAATGCCCCGAATATGCTACTTTGGTTTGTTTTGTTCTATTTGCAGGAATGGACCAAAAAGTAGTGAAATTGAGCCTTTTACCGTCCGTTTAGTATGCATTTGGAGGAAGAGTGAATTTGGAGCGGGAATGTAGCTATTTTGAGATGCGCAAAGAAGTAAAATAGCTAGGCGAGCAAAGGAAGAATTTCAAATTACTAGTGCCTAATTTGAAGAGCTATATATCGAGTTATACAACCTATTTTCCGGTAATTCCAATTGGAGATGAAATTTTGTCCTCTTAGCTTTCCAACGCCACCGGAATCGCCCTGTTTGCCCAAGTAACGAAGAAATGGCAGCCGTTTGAAGTTCAGTGCGCGAAGCAGGAATTGTGCGCTGGAAAGTACTCGATCGAGTACAATTATGCTCGATCGAGTCTTTTTCTACTCGATCGAGTAGTTGCATTTTAAGGTTTACTCGATCGAGTAGATTTTATACTCGATCGAGTGGTTTGAGCTTAATTTTACTCGATCGAGTTATATAAAGTTACTCGATCGAGTGGTTTTGATGTTACGCGGGATTAATTAACCCGTGTTGGGCTTAATTTCGTGATAGACTTTGGTTTTCCTATTTAAGCTTTGATAATTAGGTTAATGGGAGGTTTGACTCTTCTGAGAACGCCACTCTTTACTCTTCTCTTTTCCCAAAAACTTTTCCACTGTAACTTTTGCTTTTCGGGTTTTATCGCTTGGATCTTGTCGCTCTTTACGCCGGAATTCTCGTGATTGTAATCTTTCTCTCTTTTAATCTTAATCTCATACTTTGTTTGCTTTAATTCCTTTGTTATTCCTTAATTAATTTCTGCCCTAATTAGTTTATACATTTTTATTACAATTTCATTATGTCATTTATTAGTTATTTCATTATTGTTATTATTGACAACATTAGCAATATGAGTAGCTAAATTCAATCATGTTAGGACTAGGGAATCCATGGTAGGATTGTGACGATGTAGCGAATAGACTAGATAGTTTACTTGTGAGAATCTGTCCCATAGCAATATAACTGTACAACAATTTAGTTGAATGCATGCATCTAAGTTACCCTTTAATTTGGTTAATTTCGTTCCTGGATCGGAAGATTGGAATGAACAGACCTGCTATGAACAGTAGACTACCCTAATGAGGACGGAAGTTAAGTTAGTGGAATTCTAGGATATAAAGTGGACCGGAAGGACCTTTCCGTTATCCTTCTCACAGTAGATTGTCTGGGCTATTTGCAACTGAGTCGATTGACTACCATGGTGAACCGAAATCCTGACATATTCTCTCTTATCTGTTATCTTTACCACATTTTTTTCCTTTATGTCTCTTTCCGTTAATCTTCAGTAGTTTAGAAATCAATTAAAACCCCCATCCTGTGACCTTAGACAGACCGAATAGACAAGTAGATAGTGACCGCCTCCCTGTGGAGATCGACCCTACTTACCGCTGACTTCTGTTAGTAGTAGCTAGGTATTTTATTTTTGGTACCTGACGATGGTATCAAATTTTGGCGTCGTTGCCGGGGAGGCAACTATTTATTTACTTGTTTTATTTTATCTGTTTTTAGCCTCAAGAGATTTTTCCCTTGAGGCCGTTCTCATCTTCTTCTCTAGTGCTGTTTTGATAGGTCCTACAGGTCCTACCTAGACAATTCTAGGTCAAACATCGTCAAAGGGAAGGCTTGAGTACCTTTGACCTTCCACCTATGTTCCATTCTATGGCGCGGCAGGTGGTTTTTTGTGAGAGATGTGGTGCTGTTGGGCATGATGCAGCTGTTTGCTTAGCGGGAAACGACTGTGTCAAAATTTGGCGCGAGGAGGTCTATGCGTTCAAGCAGCGTGGACAAGCTAGCCATTCCACTGTAGTTGTGCCGCCACATCTACCCTATCAACGAGGCTATCAAAAGCCTCCGTTTGTCTGGCCACCGCAACAACAAGCTCCTCCTCCTGACAAGCAGAAAGAAAAGATTGCGGAACTGAAATCTTTGATGAAGGCGCTTGCACTCCAAGTGCAAGAAGGTGATAGACACACTTGTGCGCGATTTGATAAGCTCGAGTCTCAAATAGCTCAGTTAGCTGTTTCTGATGACTGGGATGACTCGGATTACGAAGTTCTATTAGATAATGATGCCTTACACGAGGATTTCAGCACTGTACAACAAGAATCACTCGATCGAGTGACATATATTAGTCGATCGAGTGAAATACCTGAAGAATCGTTCGATCGAGCACTTTATTCCACTCGATCGAACAGCTGCTTAGAGGAAGTACTCGATCGAGCTGTTTCATATGCTCGATCGAGTGAATATCATGAGGAAAGCTTTCGATCGAGTAACAATTCTACTCGATCGACTGATTTGGCCAGTGAGAGCATTGATTCGTCATGTGGGTTTGTTCTAGATGACTATTTTGATGATGATAATGGATACGGTGAATCTCCCCTATTCAAAGCCGAATTGGATGCACTTGAAGCTGCGATTTACGGGACAGAATCCACTGAGGAGGGTGACGAGAAGACAGCTGAGTCGGTAATTGCTCCTAGCACGGATGAGGTAATATTTTCCTTTGTTAATGATTCCGACATTGAGAGCAACCCACCTGAGGTAATTAGCGATAGTTTTATTGTTGTTAATATTAACAGTACGCTACCTCGTATGACTCGTGTTTCTTCTTTTGATGCCATACCCCCTCCCAGTTGGACAAGTAATTTAACGATTTCTCACCGTTCTTATCATTTCAATTTTGTTAATCTGAAACGGGACTTTAGATTATTGATAATTGCTCCCGAGCTCCTTTATTTTGTGGACAAATTTAGGAGCTGTCATAGGAAATTTGTCAGGCTTAAACGATTAAATATTTCAATTTCCTATTTTATTTTTATATCATGGTGCTACTTATGCTCTTGTGTAGCACATGCGCAGTTATATGATCTACTGTTAAGAGCTTTGAGTTGCTTTGATTCTCGACCGACCGAGCAAAATTGTCGAGGAAAAGAAGGTCGAGCCGGGACTGACCAAACTAGCGCTACCCGGGAGGCAACCCGGAGATTTTTATTTTCAGTTGTTTTTCGAACCTTAAATTTCTTTTTAGTTGTAATAATTGGTCTTCTCGATTGAGTGCTCTACTTCCTTCGATCGAACACTTTGGCAGCTGATTGTACTCGATCGAGTATTCTATCTTCTCGATCGAAGTACCACGAGTAGATTCGTTTTGTTTTGCTTCTTGTGACGTTGTTCTGAAGCTATTAGTGACCTCTCATGTTGCTGGCTGGTTTGGGGAGGTCCCTACTTCACGTAATCTTGTAAGCTTTCCGCATCTACACTCTTTCTCTTTTAGTTTGCATTCCCTTTCCATGTTTTGATACAATAAGGGCATTGTACAGTTTGGTTTGGGGAGGTTATGCATCCATATCTGTGTCTGCATGTTGTTCTTACTGCATTCCTGTTATCACGTTTAATTTTCGTATGCATTGTTCTTCATTCTTTTCAAAAAAAAAAAAACTTAAATTAAAAAAAACGAAAATTAATAAAATATTCACGTTTATTTTTGCATATAGGTTGAGTCGGAACGGTAGATTTCCGTGATGAAATTGCACTTTAACTTGTCATTTTTTACTTGAGCCTTGCACTTTATTGACAGTTATTAGCTGAGTCTTGCGCATATCTACGAGTTTTTGTTCAAATTTAGCTGACTGTTTAGACTTGACCTGATAAATTGGCAACCTACTCTATAAATTCTGAGTTTTAGAGCCTTATAACTGGGTGACATTCATGACCGGTTTACATAGGAATTGAGAGTAGTACTCCTTGCATAACATGTCTGTTACTTTTGCACATTTATGAAATTCGATTTCTTGTCAATTGCATACATTCGGGTTTGTGGTCGGTGTCACATGCAGGGAGGTGCTTGCAAATTTCCTTTTTCTTATATTTTTCACCCATTTAGCTCCACTTAAGCCAAATCTTGCCTTTTTGATCCATTAGCTACATCCAAAACTGAGACTGCCTAGTCAAGCTAGTCTAGTATGTCTTTTGTGGTATGCTTTTTCTGTCTGCAGTTTGGCCCGTATCATTTTGATTGGAGTTGGTGTAAATAAAGGAAGGAGAAAAGAAAAAAAAAGAATTGAAAAAAAAAGAGAAATTTACGAAAAAAAAGGAAGAAAAAAAATGAAAAAATCAGTGAAAATCACGTATACAGGAAGAACCAGGGAAGAATGAAAAGTTTGGAAAATTTTTGAGCTGGTTTGATTTTTGAGTCCGTCTGTGCCTATTTCTATCTTGTGACGGTCTCACTCCTCCGTTTTATTCATATCATTTTGAGGAGATTGTGTGTTGGGTAGTGAGTTTTGTGCCAAAGAAGGGCACTTGTGTTTATTTCTTAGTCAGTTGAGATTCGGACGGTCTTATATGGTCTTGTTTAGGAACTAGCTTGACGCTTTTACCTCCACATTTCCATAACTTGTTTTGCCTTTTCTCACCTGAACCTCACTTTCCCATATCATTTGTAAGCCCTCAGCTGTGACGGACATTGTTGGTTGGAATGTATGTGTAGTACTTGAATCGTCTATCATTTCTGTTGCATGCATGTTATGTAGGTCGCAGTCTAGGTGAGTGTCTGTTTTCTCTTTCTCTCTTATACATATACTTTCACCCTTTGCTTCATGAGAGAAGAGTGACCACGTGAGAGTCCGATTTTGTTGGTCTTGCAGGGTCGATAGTGTTGGGAAATGTGTCCTCAACAATAGTGCGATCAAATGATTTAAATATCATTATTAAATCTCATTTTAAAGAATACAATTGGGAAGTAATATTGTTACTGTCAACTGGTCAACATATATCGGTAATAATTGGCTGACTAGAGTTTGACATTACTGTCGTGTGACGGTGGTGATCGATTGACCCCTAGGTCATACCTATAGGGCGATACTCTTAATTGATCATTTAATTAATCGTATAATGTTACGAGTTAATTAAATTACTTGAAAAATTGACGGACGATTTTGGAAGTAAAATTTACGTATCAAATTGAAATGTGATTAAATGAGATACGGTCTGAGTAATCAAATTATTACTCGGATGAAATTATTGTTTATAGAAACAATTGGATTTGAATGAATTATTATAAATGCGATTTATAAACGGTAAAATATTTTGGCACAAGTAATTATGAAATTACTAAGTCGATTTTTGTATGTGACGTATTTTTATTAATACGTTGATTTTTAACATGTTAAAAATTACATAACAAATTTATGTCACATATGACATGTGACATATTGACATTTGACAAAAATAATATGGATCTCATATTATCATATGTGCCGAAAATGGGAGGTTGTTTAAACAAATATTGTGTTTGTTTAAGTTAGTGGTAAGCATAATGATAATTACTCTAATTTAGGCATGCATACCTAGTGCCTTTTGTGTAAGAGCACAAAGGCCATGCATAGGCCAATTCCCCTCACCCTACCCGGTTCTACATAGAAAAGAACAAGGGTTCTTTTTCTTATTTTTTTATTATTCACTATATGGAGTAGTGTGTGGTAAAATATAATTCATTCTCATCATAAAATATATTTTAGTGAGACAAAATAATCTCTCTTCCTCTTCTATTCTCTCAACCGGTTTTGAGAGCTTAAAACCAAACATTTTGGTTCAAATTTTTCACAAGATTAATATTATACTAGTATTTGTAATATTAATTAAATTAAGAGAAAGCCTTGGGTATAAAGCTTAGGGAGAGATCCTACACTTGGATCTTGGTTCATCCATAAGGAAAGCTCAAGAACAAAAGAAAAGGAGATTTCTTTTGTGCCCAATAAAACCGAAATACTCATTGTAAGAACATGATTTCTTCTCTTTGTTATATTGTTTGCATGCATAAAATCCGTATTTAATTTTATGACAAATTTATTTAGACATATATGAGTATGTTAATATGTATAAAGATCTACATTTCCTTCAATCGGTATCAAGAGCCACGGTTGTTTGCATGCAAATCGGTTAAAAGTTTTTCCGAGTTATAAAAATAACAAATAAAACTTGTTGTGTTATTATGATATATCACGAAAATATTACATGCATGTTAATATTTCTGGTCCTAAAATGATTTAGGATATTTTTGTTATTTTTCGGATTTTTATTGTTCATAATTTACAATAATGGCATTTAAATGTGATTTTATGAGTAAAAATGTCATTTTTGGTCTAAAATTAGCTATACTTCGAATTTTTCATTGATTTTTGGATATGTTGTCACATATATTATTTTGAGATAACCTGTAAATTTTCATAATTTTTGGACTTGTTATGCTCGAAAAATGAATTTTTCATTGTTAAATACGGATTTAAGTGAAAAATAGGTTAATATGAGTTAAATTTCGAATCTGGTCATAGAAAATTAATATGTTGTCACATGCAATTTTACAAGATGTGTGTAAAATAATTGGCTGTAAAGAAGTCTTTTTGCATGATTTATGAATTTTTGAAGAAAAATAGCATAAATAGTGACATTATTAGTGAAAATTAATAGAACATAATCTATGACTTAGGAAAAACGTCTAATGTTGCATTTTATTATCTTTTTCAGATCTAAAATTGAAAAGTTAGTGAAAATAATTTTTCCATGTTTTTATGATTATTTTATTAAAAATCGATAAACCGCAACATTGTTTTCCGGTAAATTTTCGAAATTTTTAACCTAAGATTTTGAACATTATGAGTGTCATGGTATTTTTCCAGAATGTTCATGAATTTAAATTTCAAATTTTGAATTTATTTGAAGTTTTGTGATTTATTTGAAGTTTAATAGCTTATTTTTGTAATTTTTGGTCCATTTATGAACAATTTATAAAATATGGGTTAATTATGGTCAAATTATTAGTGAAGACTAAATTTTGAGTCCTAAGAGGTTAGGGTAATTAACTTATACATAAATATGAGTTTATGTATTTTTGTGATTATAAAATGTTGAAATCACGCAAATCCGTAAAAACCGAGTAATATACGATATTGGCTAATTAAAAGGCGATTTAGCATAAAATTGAGCATGTTCATACATATTATAATGCTGCATTTTCTTTATGATTGTCATAATTTTAATTTATGTAATTTTGAATTATGTAATTTTACTTAGTATGGCCTTAGATTTTAATTGGTATTTCCCGAAATGTATGGGAATATCGATTCGGTTGTAATTTTTATTGTGATCTCGTATCACCGTTTTGTAATTTAATAGATTTATTTTATTTTAGTTACAAATGTATAATAGGAAATTATGTAATTTATTATGTAATTTTATTCATTCCGGAGTTCCAAAAGACGGATTTCTTCAAGAATGACGATACATAAAGACGGTGTTACCTCGAGATGCGTGCCACAACCGAAGTTCAAGGGACCAATGGAGTTGGTTTCCGAATATGTAATAGTTAAATAGTTTTTCTATTTTAGGAAAGGCCATAGTAGGATTTATTTATCTTTATGCTTGCATTTTATTTTATGTCACATGCATCGCTAAATCGCCATAACTAAACATGCATTGTCTTTTTATCGAGTTTATCGACCGTGTCAATTAGAATTATCGTAGTTCACCGCTTTAGTTCACTTAAAACGTGATAGATAATAAATTGACATGACCTCTCGCTAAAACAATCAATTGAGACATAGCCTTACCAAATAGTAGAAACCATGAAAACCTATTTCGTGAGGGAGTGCACTCGGCTACACCGGGGTACAAACCTTGTTACGTAGGGGAAGTGGGTGATGAATGTTAATCCACCGAATTCATGTTGATGAGGGATGTATCGGCCACACCGTGCCCAAGTTAATGTGGGTTTGGATCATGGACACATTTATTCGAAATTTGGATTGAACTCAACAAAAGTATTTGATAAGGGATGTATCGGCCCCACCGTGCCCTTGTCGATGTGTTTTGGGCTATAGATAATTGTTAATGTAATATTATCGACCAAGAGTTCTAAAAGTAGAATCGATTAAAGAGTTAATCCACCGAGTTATATTGATAAGGGATGTATCGGCCCCACCGTGCCCAAGTTAATATGAATTTGGATCTTGGAATCATTTATCATAGTTGGGTAGAGGTCACTATGTAAATGTTATACTTGTTTACAAGTATTAATAAAACGATAAATGTTAAGTTTTCCAATATTCCGTTATTATATTGTTCTATTTCTTTACCACAATTCATATACGATATCATTTCGTTTTTTTGATTCAAATCTCCTTAAAACATCGTAACTAAAGACAAATATGAATTTGCTTCTAAAACCTCAAATGAACCATTGATAAGGATCTCTTGTAAAGAGTATAGATTAAAGTTATTCATTATCAAACAGGTTTTTGATTCATGACTAACACTTCTACTTACAATGGATTATTTTTCATGTACTTAAATGAATTAAGTACCTTGAAGCGATAAATTGTTTTGGTAATTAGTTTTGTCAAGAATTCGTAATTGACCAAAATAACGCAACCACTTCAATGAAAGTTTTAAGACTAAAACGAACAACTGAAGAGTGAATCTTCATGAATTCAATTTTGCTTCTCAAAGCAAAGACTCATTGAATTAAGTGGGAGCATTCTCTTAAACCGTTAAGATGAGGACGAGGTTCAAGAAGTAAGGATTATAATGGAATTGATACAAGGTAATGTTAAAAGTAAAGTTGTTGAGAATAGCAATACTAAACCTTTCAATCCCGACTGATAAAGTTTCCATTGTCTTAAATGTTGGACACGAGAAAGGAAACTACCCCAAATTGTTGAAGTATCAACAAGTTAGTTGTGGGACATCTAATGAGACCTTCTTCTTTAAATGTTTATTTGATTAAACATAAATTTTGCTAGTACTACTTCGTCAATATTAGAAACCGGTGGTGGTTTACATCGTTGTACTTGATACATAAGATGATTAGAATATGACGACTAGCAACAATAATGTCGAGAGATAGAGTAATTGTGTACTCAATCTAGTTTTGGATTTAAAGTTATACTTAATTATGACTATTAAGTGCATAAACTCTAAATAAGAATATAAACTTGTTAAGATACAAAAGAGGTTTCACTTTTGTGACCCTATACACCACGATTTGATGTATGGCTAGCCCATTATCAAGGTGATTATATTCTAAACCAAACTAGAATAATATATCATGAAGATGATGCAAGACTCAAAATTGGTAACACAAGATTAAACCTTAAAATTTTGGAATGATGAACGCAAAGAGTTATCGAGTACTCTTGAAACCATTAGATTGTTAATGGTATGTGCGTATCTTGTATTCAAAGCAAGATGTCTCGTGCCTTTTGGTTGAAAAGGAGATCGAGATTGTAAATCATTGATCCAAAATAGGTTGATCATTTTCTTTTACCAACGATTTAAGTTGACACTAATATGTTCACTTAATAAGGTAAATAGAGAAATCTTTGAAGAGGTTCAAGAGTTCAAGAAATCACGATTTAGTCGTGATGGGATTATCAAAGTGAAGACTTTGATATAAGCCAATGGAAATGTGATCTAATATCACAAGTTAATCTCTCTTAGCACGCATTATGAAATAATGTGTGATTGGATAAGAAATCAAACGCTATTCGATATGGTTTGAACTTCAATCAAGTTACTTTGAGTTACTTGATCCTTTTGGGGATTTTATCATTTTGTCTAAAATTATTTTTCCACTAAATCGAATCATATGGGATATGAAATGGTAAGGGTACCATGGTTGTAAGTTTTTCACAAGAAACAAATGCTCATTTTTCCCTTGCAATTATCACGAGCACGACGGGTTTGCGGCTCATGAAGTTGTCTTTCTAAAATACAAGTTTATTTTAGAAGACAGAGTGGGAGAAATTATTCAAGAGCCACAAAGAATGCCACAGAGAATGTTATGTCGCAAGAAACTGGTCTTTCTTGGCTACATGAGACGTTTTGTGTAAGACATTGTTTCTTCAAAACCTAGGAGGTTAAATTCGTCACTTGTTAAAGATGATGAATTCATGCTACTTTTAAGAAAGTAAAGAGCTTATAACTTACAAAAGAAATTGGTTGATTCAAGTGAAAGTTATGAACAAATGACTTACATAAGAGTGTTTAAGTCACAACTCAATACAAGGCTTAGACCCATGAAAATCCGAAACCAAAGGGCTTGATTAGTGACAAAGGGTTTTGCACTAATAAAGAGATATTTCAAAGCAAGATTAGTTGCAAAGGGTTTTGCACTAATTGAAATGATTAAGTCTATTTGGATCTTCTTAGGGATTGTGTTTCATCATGAGGTTATGAAATACATAGCGAGTGAATCTAAAACCCACTTCTTCAATAGAAGGAATGTATTCAATACATGTCTTGAGTTTAGTAGATTCTTGCAATCCTAAGATAATGTGAAACTTAAGAGAGGGTCTTAAGTAGGACATCAATGAGTTAGAATCAACATTTTGATCATGTGGTAAAACATTTCTCGATAAGTCGAGAAGTTGTGTTTATACATGAAGTTTAGTGGGAGTTACGGAAATTTTAATTAGTCCGATATGTGGATGACATATTGATCATTGAGAATGATTTAAGACTTTTGGAGTATTATAATACATCTTGAATATCCGGATTTATGAAGGTAAATCCACATAATATTAGAGTCGGAAAGTCTTATGTTGATAAGATTCATGACTAGTTCAATTAAATTGAACATATTTGATTGATTCCATTTGCTTCCACTTCCGGATCAATTAAATGAGTAATGATGTATAACACTTCATATACTTTGAGTATGATGAATTGTTTTCAAAAATCGAATTTAAGTAATCTTTACCAAGTAAGCTATAAAGATTACCCTTAAGTGCTTGCTGAAGCATTAAGGAAGTAAAGCAAAGTGTTTATGATGCAATATTGTGTAAGGGTGTTACACAAGTGACAATTGACAATTGAGATTGCGCATGGTTTCCGACAAAACCATAATCAAAACACATTAGGATGGTTAAGATACCATTGCGGCAATGTTAATTAAGAAGTAGATTTTCTAGAATCGTTCTAGGCAATAAAGAACAATGAGAGATATTTATAACGGAAATTGAGTACACTTGCGATCATGAGATGTGCAAGAAGGATGAGTCCCGCACACTGTGAAAACAGTGGGAGCTATTCTTAGGCTAGAGGGCCTATGTCTTGATTGGATCTCGACACGTACTCAGAAAGTTTTGTAATGCAAATGTATACATTACAAAAGGAAAACGAGTATGTAGTGAGGTTGAGTAAGGTACAAGAAATTGATAAAACCTACTAACCAAAGCCTTCTCAAAGGCTAAACATGATGAGTCATGTTATTTCAATTGAATTGAAATGAACAACTACGTACAAGATCAAATTAGATTATAGAACATGAAATAGTAATCAGGCATTGACTATTCATATGTGATAATCGCATTTGTCGTTCGAGTTTTACTTTAAAACTCTTTTATTATACTTTGTTACATCCAAACGGGTTGTGGAGACAATTGAACCCCGTTAAAGTGAACATGGATTAGCATTGTATTCGCCCATAGTCACTTGTATGAGGTGACGTCTCGAAGTGACTAGAGTGTGATGCGATTGATGGCAAGTTCAAGTGCCATACAGTCATGTGAGATGACTAGTCGATCACATAGGCAGACTGTTAGGAACATTTTTGTCGGGCCTTATGACCGCTTATAGAGTTCTGGCAAATTTATATAGCCTGGTCGTGGCGAGAGCTACTATAGTATTCGAATGAGTCGATTCTTTTGACTAAAGACTATTCTCCTAAGATGGCACAGTTTCATATTAACTTTGATTTGTGTTACTACGACCTTCGTAAATGGGGTCAAATGGGCATATTTTGGGTTATGATGGCTGTGGCTAGTCGAAGGGAATGAGTGCGATAGGAATTGTCCACCCCTTGTCATGGTTATAACAATATCTCAGGGCCACTCGAGGAGTAATGAACTGGAAATGCGTGGCCACGCTCGGAAAGTATCTATGATAGATAAGTCCGGTCAATCAGTTATTCTCCAGATCGAGGAAACCACTCTCGATATGATCACTTGCAAGTACGACCTGAAAGACACCTTGCATTGAGTGGGAGATAGTAATAGGACAAGAGAATTGGTGACGCACACTTGTCGAGGACAAGTGGGAGATTGTTGGGAAATGTGTCCTCAACAATAGTGCGATCAAATGATTTAAATATCATTATTAAATCTCATTTTAAAGAATACAATTGGGAAGTAATATTGTTACTGTCAACTGGTCAACATATATCGGTAATGATTGGCTGACTAGAGTTTGACATTACTTGTCGTGTGACGGTGGTGATCGATTGACCCCTAGGTCATACCTATAGGGCGATACTCTTAATTGATCATTTAATTAATCGTATAATGTTACGAGTTAATTAAATTACTTAAAAAAAATTGACGGACGATTTTGGAAGTAAAATTTACGTATCAAATTGAAATGTGATTAAATGAGATACGATGCGAGTAATCAAATTATTACTCGGATGAAATTATTGTTTATAGAAACAATTGGATTTGAATGAATTATTATAAATGCGATTTATAAACGGTAAAATATTTTGGCACAAGTAATTATGAAATTACTAAGTCGATTTTTGTATGTGACGTATTTTTATTAATACGTTGATTTTTAACATGTTAAAAATTACATAACAAATTTATGTCACATATGACATGTGACATATTGACATTTGACAAAAATAATATGGATCTCATATTATCATATGTGCCGAAAATGGGAGGTTGTTTAAACAAATATTGTGTTTGTTTAAGTTAGTGGTAAGCATAATGATAATTACTCTAATTTAGGCATGCATACCTAGTGCCTTTTGTGTAAGAGCACAAAGGCCATGCATAGGCCAATTCCCCTCACCCTACCCCTGTTCTACATAGAAAAGAACAAGGGTTCTTTTTCTTATTTTTTTATTATTCACTATATGGAGTAGTGTGTGGTAAAATATAATTCATTCTCATCATAAAAATTATTTTAGTGAGACAAAATAATCTCTCTTCCTCTTCTATTCTCTCAACCGGTTTTGAGAGCTTAAAACCAAACATTTTGGTTCAAATTTTTCACAAGATTAATATTATACTAGTATTTGTAATATTAATTAAATTAAGAGAAAGCCTTGGGTATAAAGCTTAGGGAGAGATCCTACACTTGGATCTTGGTTCATCCATAAGGAAAGCTCAAGAACAAAAGAAAAGGAGATTTCTTTTGTGCCCAATAAAACCGAAATACTCATTGTAAGAACATGATTTCTTCTCTTTGTTATATTGTTTGCATGCATAAAATCCGTATTTAATTTTATGACAAATTTATTTAGACATATATGAGTATGTTAATATGTATAAAGATCTACATTTCCTTCAGATAGGTCAGCTTTATTTATGGACATCTTATAATTCGTTTGCGTAATGACCATTGTAGCTGTAACTGTTGATTTTAGTTTGCATTAAACTGGTTTAAGTAGACAAGTTATAGCTAGCTCTGAGTTATCTTTTCCGTTCCATTAGTTTGCATTTAGTTTACTCGAGGACGGGTAAAGGTTTGGTTTGAGGAGATTTGATACGTGCATTTTATATAGTCCTTTTTGGCCTTTTTATGCACGTATTTCTATGCTATTATCGTAGTTTTATGCTACGAAATGCCCCGATTATGCTACTTTGGTTTGTTTTGTTCTATTTGCAGGAATGGACCAGAAAGTAGTGAAATCGAGCTTTTTACCGTCCGTTTAGTATGCATTTGGAGGAAGAGTGAATTTGGAGCGGGAATGTAGCTATTTTGAGATGCGCAAAGAAGTAAAATAGCTAGGCGAGCAAAGGAAGAACTTCAAATTACTAGTGCCTACTTTGAAGAGCTATATCTCGAGTTATACAACTGATTTTCAGGTGATTCTAATTGGAGATGAAATTTTGTCCTCTTAGCTTTCCAACGCCACCGGAATCGCCCTGTTTGCCCAAGTAACGAAGAAATAGCAGCCGTTTGAAGTTCAGTGCGCGAAGCAGGAATTGTGCGCTGGAAAGTACTCGATCGAGTACAATTATGCTCGATCGAGTCCTTTTTCTACTCGATTGAGAAGTTGCATTTTAAGGTTTACTCGATCGAGTAGATTTTCTACTCGATTGAGTGGTTTGAGCTTAATTTTACTCGATCGAGTGATATAAAGTTACTCGATCGAGTGGTTTTGATGTTACGCGGGATTAATTAACCCGTGTTGGGCTTAATTTCGTGATAGACTTTGGTTTTCCCATTTAAGCTTTGATTGTGACACCCCTCGTTGAGGTGACTAAAATGACTAGTAAATCGTGGCGGAAACACGAGATTTTTAAAACTTTTAAGGCTTCTCATGAAGTCCAACGCGAGGCATCACCAACACGATACATAAGTTTAGTTAGTTAAATTTAAGTTTACAACACAAGTCTATTTATTGGGGAAAAGATATCCCACGAATTAACATAAGTTCAAAAGTAGGTGAGTCTATTAAAAGATAACTAAATAAGGTCCGAGGTAAGAACTCGCTAGCTCACACGGTCTTCCCCACTTAAGCTTCATCACAAACCTGTCATTCATAATAAATATGAAAGCCACAGTCAGTGGGGAGTAACTCAGGGTTCTCCCAGCCACAATATGTCAAAATACAAGTAATTAGGAATTTAATTAAATAAACAAGAATAAGAATAAATACTTACGGTAATAAGAAAATCATGATTAGTGGGCACAAGAAAATAGGAATGGTAAAGCACAAATGAGAGGAGGATTATTAGGTCAAACTGCCACATATCAACTCGACTCAAATGTAAGACAATTACAAAGTATAGACTCAAACAAGACAACCCTCTAGACTCCAACCTCTTGGTAGGACGACGATCATAATACGGTCCTAGTCTAAACCTAGCCAGACTCTCGGGATGGACGACACCCGATTCGACAAACGATACCAAATCGTATCCAAGACTCGAAATATGGTACACCTAACCGTGCCCGAAAGTCGAGTAACCTCAAGCGGAACCTTGTCACCTAACCGTGACCCCCGGTCCGAAGAGGCGGAAGGAAAAATAGCCCAACTCGGAGGCAATGGCACCTAACCGTGACCCAATGTCCGAGGGCAAATAAATAGGGAATGTCGAGTAGTCTCACAATGTAAAATGTCACACTCGGGTCCGAACAAGAACCATAACCATTTTGCATGTTCATAACATTAATGAGTCTTAAAGTAACTAATTATCGATAGGAAAGAAGATACATGCATAACTCAATCGTTATTAGAAGTCACAAGTGAAATAGAGCAAATAGGGGACTCCCAGTAGGAGGTGTACCGGCAGCCACCACCGGCCGGGACAACATGCCAAAATCGAAATTTAATAAAACTTACAAGAATGCGCTCCCAGCCGGTCAAGAGACCGGCATTCCCATCCACCGGTGGGAATATGGCCAAATTTCAAAAACACATAAAACCTTCACACTCCCAGGGTCAAGAGACCGACGCCGTCACCCTACTGAATACGCCAAACTCAAAATCACCTAAAACCCTCGGTGTACTCCCAGCCGGTCAAGACCGGCCGCCGTCACCCGGGCCGGACTACAGCTTTCTAAAATGTGTTCAAAAACTTACAGGAACTCCCAATGGTCAAGAGACCGGCCGCCACACACCCTACTGGGACTACAAACACGCGGATTCAATGCAAAACACTTCCAAACCATTTGAAACCAACAAAAATCGTTTCCCATCAATTGTTTACGTATCCTAGCATGATTCTAACTCGCAAAAACACATATTTGAGCATGTGAATGGGTAATTTCGGATTCAAGAGATGTAGCATGAGATTTTCCACCAAACATGTGAGAATTGCAAACAAGCATGATATTCAACATCCAAATTAGCACCAATCATGAAAGATACAACTTTTAACATTCATATGAGATTATAACTACATAAAACCACACAATTTTAACATAAAAGTCGAGTAACCCATCACCGTTACCTTTTTGCACTTCAATCTTCTAAAGACTCGTCAATGATGTAGCTATCCTCCTCCGGGTTGTCCAAGTTCTCCCCTAAACACAAAAATAAAGATATTAAGTCAAGAATTCACATCCTTGAAAGATGAGAATTTCGAAATAGAGAGAAAGATGACAACTTTCTTACTTAGAAAGAAGGGAAATGAGAAAAGGAAGAGAATGGCGCGAAAAGGAACGAGATTAGCGAAGATTTGAGTGAGTTATGGTGATTTTAGGGTTTAGAGCAAGGGTTTAACAATGGTGGAGTGGTTGTTGGGGAAATTTCAGAAATTAGAATGAGGAAGATGAAGTTGTGAGGGTTTAGTTGGGGGTTAGTGTAGAGGAAGGAGGAGAGAAAAGGCCCATGAGTCAAGTTAAGCCTAATAACTCAAAATGAGTCGGTATCCACTAGAATTTTCGTCCCAAGTCTATTATAACTCGAGACGGAGAATAATATTATTAAAATCTACACTATTATTACCGTTACACGGCTATGACGATATTTTATGAAAATAAGCTTTAAATAATAATTATTTAGTAAAAATTACTTAAAAGTTTATTTAAAAATATAAGGAAAGCGCGGGGTGTTACAATCATCCCACCTTTTAAAAAGTTTCGCCCTCTAAACTTGAAACGAAAAGGTATTACCTTAAGAAAACAAACTAGGGTACTTGACACGCATGGAAGCCTCCGGCTCCCAAGTCTCTTCTTCTACATCACCACACTTCCACAAAACCTTCACCAAGGGCACCACTTTGCTCCTTAGCTTCTTCTCCTTCTTATCCAAAATCTTAATCGGTCTCTCCTCGAAGGAAAGACTAGGCTCAAACTCGGGAATCTCATTTTGCAACACATGACTAGGGTCGCTAATGTATTTCCTAAGTTGAGAAACATGAAAGACATCATGAACTTTACCCAAACTCGGGGGCAATTCCAACTTATAAGCCACGTCACCAATCCTCTTTATCACTTCATAAGGTCCAATGTACTTTGGACTCAACTTCCCTTTGACTCAAAATCTCTTTACTCCTTTCATCGGGGACACTTTCAAGAATACTTTATCTCCAACTTCAAACTCCAAGGGTCGACGGCGAACATCGGCATAAGACTTTTGTCGATCTTGGGCGGCTTTCATTCTTTCACGGATGAGCTTCACTTGATCAATCGTCTCGGCTAACTTGTCGGGTCCTAGATCACGGACATCACTTGCTTGATCCCAACAAATCGGACTTCGGCATTTCCTTCCATAAAGGGCTTCATAAGGGGCCATCTTGATAGAAGCATGATAACTATTGTTGTAAGAAAATTCCACCAAAGGTAAGCTCTTCTCCCAACTAGAATGAAAATCAAGGGCACAAGCACGCAACAAGTCTTCTAAAGTTTGAATCGTCCTCTCGGATTGTCCATCGGTAGCGGCATAAAAAGCGGTACTCATCAACAACTTACTACCCATAGCATCTTGCAAAGCTTTCCAAAATCTTGAACAAAAACGCGGGTCGCGATCCGAAATGATCTCCTTAGGAACACCATGGTAACGAACGATCTCATCAACATAAGCACTAGCAAGACGGTCTAAACTCCAAGTTTCTTTGATAGGGATGAACCTAGCACACTTGGTCAACCTATCCACAACAACCCATACGGCATCCTTTCCACCAACGGTCTTAGGCAAAGCCATCACAAAATCCATGGAAATGGACTCCCACTTCCATAAAGGAACATCCAACGGTTGTAGCAAACCACCGGGTCTCTTATGCTCAATCTTCACTTGTTGACAAGTAAGACATCTTCCAACATATGACACGATGTCATTCTTCATGTTAGGCCACCAAAATTGAAGCTTCAAATCCTTATACATCTTGTCTCCTCCGGGGTGAATCGAATAAGGGGATAGATGAGCTTCATCTAGAACTCTCTTCCTCAAATCAACGGCATCGGGCACATACATGCGTCCGCGGTAGCGAAGGTAACCTCTAGCATCAATCTCACAATCCTTTGCTTTCCCTTCAAGGAGCTTGGCTTGAAAACTTCTAAAGGTAGCATCGTCCACAAGGCTATCTAGAATCTCACGGTGAAGAACGGGCTCGGCAACCATAGCACCAAGATAATCAAAACCACTCTCCACAAGTTGCAAACTTAACTTACGAAACTCGGCACAAAGGTCATCGGGGAGTACACGGATAGCACTCAAGGAATGAGTGGACTTCCTACTAAGGGCATCGGCAACCACATTTGCCTTTCCTTCATGATACAACAACTCCATGTCATAATCATTCACCAATTCCAACCATCGTCGTTGTCTCATATTCAAATCCTTTTGGGTGAAGATGTACCTCAAACTCTTATGGTCGGTGTAGATACGGCAATGGACTCCAATGAGGTAGTGTCTCCACATCTTCAAAGCATGAAAAATGGCGGCTAACTCCAAATCATGAGTGGGATAGTTCACCTCATGAACTCTCAATTGTCGCGAAGCATAGGCAACAACTCTTCTATTTTGCATGAGAACACAACCCAAACCCATCTTAGAAGCATCACAAAATACATCAAAATCAACGCCATCCTCGGGCAAGGTCAACACGGGAGCGGTAGTCAACCTCTTCTTCAACTCTTGGAATGCACCTTCACAAGCTTCGGTCGACACAAACTTGGTCTCTTTCTTCAAAACTTGAGTCATCGGTCTAGCAAGCTTGGAAAAATCTTTCACAAAGCGACGGTAGTAACCCGCCAAACCCAAGAAACTACGGATCTCACCAACATCGGTTGGACTCTTCCACTCAATCACGGCTTCAATCTTCGAAGGATCTACCATGACACCATCCTTAGATATCACATGGCCTAGAAAAGACACCTTAGACAACCAAAATTCACACTTGGAGAATTTGGCAACCACTTTTGACGACGGAGGATTTCCAAAATGATACGAAGGTGATTGGCATGCTCTTCTTCGGACTTGGAAAAGATGAGGATATCGTCTATGAAGACCAGAACACACTTGTCTAAGAACTCGCTAAAGGTCCGGTTCATTTGGTCCATGAAGATAGAAGGGGCATTGGTTAAACCAAAGGGCATCACCTTAAACTCGAAATGTCCATATCTCGTGCTAAAGGCGGTCTTAGGGATATCGGACTCACGAACGGGAATTTGATGATAACCGGATCTCAAATTAATCTTGGAGAAAGTAGAAGCACCTTTGAGTTGATCAAACAAATCTTCAATCCTTGGTAGAGGATACTTGTTCTTGATGGTAACACGGTTAAGCTCACGGTAGTCAATGCAAAGTCTCATGGATCCATCTTTCTTCTTCACAAAGAGAACGGGAGCACCCCAAGGCGAGGCACTAGGTCTAATGAATCCTTTCTCAATCATTTCATCAAGTTGCTTTCTCAACTCCTTCAACTCGGTTGGCGCCATACGGTACGGGGCTTTAGCAATCGGACCGGTTCCGGGTACAAGGTCGATAGAGAACTCAACATCACGCTCGGGAGGAATTCCGGGCAATTCTTCGGGAAAGACATCGGCGAACTCACAAACCACGGGCACTTCCTCGATCTTCGGTAAGGGAGGGGAAGTAGAAGTCACCACACAAAGAAAGATTTGGTAACCTTTCCTCCTCATACTCATCAACTTCAAAGCGGAAATCAACTTCACACCTTCTTGGGAACGGACTCCTCTATAAGACACACGAGTGCCTAGCGGACTCTTGAGGTGAATCTTTTGGTCTCTACACTCGAATCTTGCATCATACTTTGACAACCAATCCATACCCAAAATCACATCGAATTCCTCAAGGGGAAAACGAAGTAGGTTAGCGGGGAACAAGGTTCCCGAAATAGAGATAGGAATGTCGGCGAAAGAAAGGGAACAAGAGAACATTTCTCCAGAAGGTAAGGATATAGAAGTTTCCTCACTAGGAATTGGTTCAATGGCTAGCTTTTCGGAGAATTTGGAAGATATAAAAGATAAAGATGCGCCGGTATCAAATAAAATGAGGCAAGGTTGATCAAAAATTGAGAACATACCCGTAATGATATCGGGATGAGCGGCGGCTTCGGCTCGACTCATGACAAAGATAGTTCCTCTTGGCCTAGCATTTGGAGTAGGAGCATTCTTCTTCTCGGGGCAATCGGCAACACGATGTCCGGGCTTCTTACAATGAAAGCAAGTCAAGGGCTTGCCATAACATCCAATTAGGGGTGAGCTTGTCTACAATGGTAGCACTTACGGTCCTTCTCAAGTTCATTGGTTGGTGTGGGAACTTGTCCTCTAGATTCTTGAACTCTTGGTCCTTGTCCTCCATGGTCTTGCATCCTTGGCACAAACCTTCTCTTGTTGGCATAGTTGGAAGTAGAAGGCACAAATGGTCTCTTGCCATGAAAGTTAGAACGATAAGAATGAGAAGAGGAGTGGGTTTTAGAATCTTCTTCAATGGCCTTCAAAGAGCTTTCGGCCCAAATAGCATCATCATAGACTTCCACAAAGGTAGTTGAGCTTCTTCTCACCATGCTTTCCACCTTAGGATTCAACTTGTTCTTGTAGAAGTAGACACGATCCTCTTCATCTTTCACGAACTTGGAGGCATAATGGGCAAGTTCATTAAACTTGTCGGTGTAGGCTTGAATTGATAGCTTCCCTTGCTTGAAATCCATGAATTCCTTCAATCTTTGTTGCTTGAGCTCCTTAGGGTAGAAGCGAGTCTCCACAAGTGACTTGAAGCGGTTCCAATCAAAGTTGGGGTCTTTAGTAGCGGTAGGACCGGTCAAAGTCCACCACCTATCGGCTTCCTTCACAAGAAAGTGAGAGGCTAATCTCACCTTGTCCTCCTCTCGGGCATCAAAGAGAGAGAAGTTCTTCTCCATATCACGAAACCATTCCGAGAGAGCAACGGGATCCACTTCACCACCATAGGTCTTAGCCTTGTTCCTTGCTAGTTGACTTGCAATCCAAGCATAACTTCCTTGACGGTTGGCTTCATGTGTAGGGGGAGCGGGTTGAGCATTTTGTTGATTAGCAAGCACTTGGGTGAGGGCTTGCATGATAGCATTTTCCACAACGGTTGGTCGTGCCATCTTCTTTGCACAAGAGTAAACAAGTTAGAACCTATCACAAAGCATACACAAACAGGCTACCAACTTAGGTCCTTAATTCTACCCATCTCTCATTCATTATTCAAGGTCAAGTAAAAATTTTAAGTTGGGGTACACGTGTGTGCGTCGGGAGCAATATATGCTCTGATACCAACTGTGACACCCCTCGTTGAGGTGACTAAAATGACTAGTAAATCGTGGCGGAAACACGAGATTTTTAAAACTTTTAAGGCTTCTCATGAAGTCCAACGCGAGGCATCACCAACACGATACATAAGTTTAGTTAGTTAAATTTAAGTTTACAACACAAGTCTATTTATTGGGGAAAAGATATCCCACGAATTAACATAAGTTCAAAAGTAGGTGAGTCTATTAAAAGATAACTAAATAAGGTCCGAGGTAAGAACTCGCTAGCTCACACGGTCTTCCCCACTTAAGCTTCATCACAAACCTGTCATTCATAATAAATATGAAAGCCACAGTCAGTGGGGAGTAACTCAGGGTTCTCCCAGCCACAATATGTCAAAATACAAGTAATTAGGAATTTAATTAAATAAACAAGCATAAGAATAAATACTTACGGTAATAAGAAAATCATGATTAGTGGGCACAAGAAAATAGGAATGGTAAAGCACAAATGAGAGGAGGATTATTAGGTCAAACTGCCACATATCAACTCGACTCAAATGTAAGACAATTACAAAGTATAGACTCAAACAAGACAACCCTCTAGACTCCAACCTCTTGGTAGGACGACGATCATAATACGGTCCTAGTCTAAACCTGGCCAGACTCTCGGGATGGACGACACCCGATTCGACAAACGATACCAAATCATATCCAAGACTCGAAATATGGTACACCTAACCGTGCCCGAAAGTCGAGTAACCTCAAGCGGAACCTTGTCACCTAACCGTGACCCCCGGTCCGAAGAGGCGGAAGGAAAAATAGCCCAACTCGGAGGCAATGGCACCTAACCGTGACCCAATGTCCGAGGGCAAATAAATAGGGAATGTCGAGTAGTCTCACAATGTAAAATGTCACACTCGGGTCCGAACAAGAACCATAACCATTTTGCATGTTCATAACATTAATGAGTCTTAAAGTAACTAATTATCGATAGGAAAGAAGATACATGCATAACTCAATCGTTATTAGAAGTCACAAGTGAAATAGAGCAAACAGGGACTCCCAAATAGGAGGTGTACTGCGGCCAAGGCCACCGGCTGGGACAACATGCCAAAATCAGAAATTTAATAAAACTTACAGTGCGCTCCCAGCCGGTCAGTAGACCGGCCGCCGGTCACCCGGCTGGGAATACGCCCAAACTCAAAATCACCTAAAACCCTCAGTGTACTCCCAAGGTCAAGAGACCGCCGCCATCACCCTACTGGGACTACAGAGCTTTCTAAAATGTGTTCAAAAACTTACAGGGAACTCCCAGTCGGTCAGTAGACCGGCCGCCGGTCACCCGGCTGGGACTACAAACACGCGGATTCAATGCAAAACACTTCCAAACCATTTGAAACCAACAAAAATCGTTTCCCATCAATTGTTTACGTATCCTAGCATGATTCTAACTCGCAAAAACACATATTTGAGCATGTGAATGGGTAATTTCGGATTCAAGAGATGTAGCATGAGATTTTCCACCAAACATGTGAGAATTGCAAACAAGCATGATATTCAACATCCAAATTAGCACCAATCATGAAAGATACAACTTTTAACATTCATATGAGATTATAACTACATAAAACCACACAATTTTAACATAAAAGTCGAGTAACCCATCACCGTTACCTTTTTGCACTTCAATCTTCTAAAGACTCGTCAATGATGTAGCTATCCTCCTCCGGGTTGTCCAAGTTCTCCCCTAAACACAAAAATAAAGATATTAAGTCAAGAATTCACATCCTTGAAAGATGAGAATTTCGAAATAGAGAGAAAGATGACAACTTTCTTACTTAGAAAGAAGGGAAATGAGAAAAGGAAGAGAATGGCGCGAAAAGGAACGAGATTAGCGAAGATTTGAGTGAGTTATGGTGATTTTAGGGTTTAGAGCAAGGGTTTAACAATGGTGGAGTGGTTGTTGGGGAAATTTCAGAAATTAGAATGAGGGAGATGAAGTTGTGAGGGTTTAGTTGGGGGTTAGTGTAGAGGAAGGAGGAGAGAAAAGGCCCATGAGTCAAGTTAAGCCCAATAACTCAAAATGAGTCGGTATCCACTAGAATTTTCGTCCCAAGTCTATTATAACTCGAGACGGAGAATAATATTATTAAAATCTACACTATTATTACCGTTACACGGCTATGACGATATTTTATGAAAATAAGCTTTAAATAATAATTATTTAGTAAAAATTACTTAAAAGTTTATTTAAAAATATAAGGAAAGCGCGGGGTGTTACATTGATAATTAGGTTAATGGGAGGTTCGACTCTTCTGAGAACGCCACTCTTTACTCTTCTCTTTTCCCAAAAACTTTTCCACTGTAACTTTTGCTTTTCGGGTTTTATCGCTTGGATCTTGTCGCTCTTTACGCCGGAATTCTCGTGATTGTAATCTTTCTCTCTTTTAATCTTAATATCATACTTTGTTTGCTTTAATTCCTTTGTTCTTCCTTAATTAATTTCTGCCCTAATTAGTTTATGCATTTTTATTACAATTTCATTATGTCATTTATTAGTTATTTCATTATTGTTATTATTGACAACATTAGCAATATGAGTAGCTAAATTCATTCATGTTAGGACTAGGGAATCCATGGTAGGATTGTGACGATGTAGCGAATAAACTAGATGGTTTACTTGTGAGAATCTGTCCCATAGCAATATAACTGTACACCAATTTAGTTGAATGCATGCTTCTAAGTTACCCTTTAATTTGGTTAATTTCGTTCCTGGATCGGAAGATTGGAATGAACAGACCTGCTATGAACAGTAGACTACCCTAATGAGGACGGAAGTTAAGTTAGTGGAATTCTAGGATAGAAAGTTGGCTGGAAGGACCTTTCCGTTATCCTTCTCACAGTAGATTGTCTAGGCTATTTGCAACTGAGTCGATTGACTACCATGGTGAACCGAAATCCTGACATATTCTCTCTTATCTGTTATCTTTACCACATTTTCTACCTTTATTTCTCTTTCCGTTAATCTTCAGTAGTTTAGAAATCAATTAAAACCCCCATCCTGTGACCTTAGACAGACCGAATAGACAAGTAGATAGTGACCGCCTCCCTGTGGAGATCGACCCTACTTACCGCTGACTTCTGTTAGTAGTAGCTAGGTATTTTATTTTTGGTACCTGACGACGGTATCAGCAATATTGTCATTGACATTCGATTCTTCAATAACCAAGTCAGCATCATCTTTAGGCATCTCCGGTCCGTCATAAGTAAAACCACTCCTTAGGTTGATAACATTAACCATCTCATGTGGTTTATCTGGCTGAGAAGGCAAGGCATCCGGCTGCCCACTTGAATTTTGGCTTGATAATTTAGCAACTTGATTGTCCAAAATTTTATTGTGAGCCAACAATTGATTAATTAGAGCCTCCTGCTTCTGTGAAGCCGCCATTTGCTGTTGTAACATGGCTTTAATGTCCGACATATCACTGTTTGAAGCTTGAGGAGGAGGCTGCATTTGTTGAAACTGTTGTTGAGGCGGTCTATTAAAGTTCCCTTGTGGTTGATTACCACGATTATGAGGAATAACATATGCATTGGTCGGCGACGGGGTAGGATTTTGCACATTGTAGAAATTGGAGTACAGGCTACCTTGCTTGAAAGACTGATAGGCATGAACTTGTTCTATAGTACTCATACATCCAGCTGCAACATGACCATTAGTACCACATCTCTCACAAGGGAACTCTTGTTAGACCAAAGCCTGGACTGTCTGCTGTCTACCCAAAGATTGGGTAGTCTTTAGCTCTGCAATTTGTGCAGTCAATGCCTCTAACTGAGCTGCAACGGCGCCATCTGAACTACCCCCTCTTGTACTACCTTTGGGGTTACCATACTCAGCAGTGTGAGTAGCTATCTCATCGATCAATTTCCAAGCATTGGCGTCAGTAGTGTTGTTTTGAAACCTCCATTGGCAGAAGAATCAAGTAAGGCTCTATGGTCGTCATACAGCCCATTATAAAACTGATTGCATAGAAACCATGATGGGGAACAGAGCGGACTAGTCTCTTGAAGCGAACCCATGCCTCATTGAGGTCTTCAGTGGGGCCCTGTTTAAAACTCGTGATTTGGCTTCTAAGAGCATTTGTCTTCTGTGGTGGAAAATACCTCTTGTAGAATGCAAGAGCGAGTGTATTCCAGTCAGTAATAGCATTTGCTTCCATGTCCAAATCACGCAACCACTCTGCAGCACCATCTCGCAGAGAAAAAGGGAATAGAACTTGTTTTACTTGGTCCTGCGTTACCCCGACAGTCAAAGGGATTGAGCAACAGTATGTAACGAACTTCTCTATATGTTTGGCAGGATCTTCAGTAGCTCCTCCTCCAAACATATTCCGCTCTACCAGGTTAATATAGGACGGACAGATCTCAAAGGTACCATCATCGGTGGTTGGCAACTTGAATCCCTTAGGAATGGATGTAAGGATGGGCTCTGAATGGCTTGCTAATGTAGCAATGATCGTAGTAGGGGCAGAAGTAAATGTGTCTTCCTCTAAAAACTGATTTTCTGCAATAAAGGCGGCGTAAGCTGAATCAAGCGTACTCAAGTCTTCTGCTTGATATATCTCCTTCCAAAAGTTTCGTCTAGCACGGAGAGTCCTTTCTGGTTCTGAATCAAACGGTATGAGCTCAAACCTGAAAGACCTGGACATAAACAAAACTAGCACTGAAAGGTGAGAAACGGCCTTAAGGAACACAGGTTCCTTGAGACAAGAGATAAACTAAAATAAAACAAATAGAAAAAATGCGTCGCTTCCCCGACAACGGCGCCAAAATTTGATGAGGCTGTCGTAACCTATCAAAAATAAACCAACTGGTCTCTAACTAATATAGCTAGGGAAGTCAGGATCGTATCCACAATGAGGCTTTTACCGTTCTACTTGTCAAATTAAGTATGTCTAAGTAACCCTAAAGGGGTTTGTTTGATTTTTGTTCTAAACTAAAGCAATAAAATAAAAGGTTTAAAGAGAGAAATTAAGTCGAGAAAAATATAAGAGAAAGGAGCTAGGACATCGGTTCACCATGTATTATTACGAGTCATAGGTAGGGTCAAAGGTCAGTCTCAATTACCGGTCTACAGGGCAGTGAAAAGGTCCTCTCGGTCCGCTATTCGCCCTAGAATGCTTCTAGCGGGCTCTCGCAACTTACTAGAGCACTCTAATGTGTGTGACAGGTCTAACCCTTTCCAAGCTTTTGATCTTAGGCTGGGGCTTACCAGTACAATTAATCAATTACGTTGACTTAACTAATTAAAAGCAATTGAAAATCACAATTAACAACATAGACCAATTATATCGACCAATCTAATCACCAAACTAAGACCGTCTCAATCCATGGCTGTAATACTCCGTATTTATAAGTCTTGGGGTACTCTATCGAGTAGCCCTTACTCTGTCGAGTAAGGGTAAGTTGCGAGATAAAATAGTTTCTGACCTGTTGGGTACTCGATCGAGTAGCTGGGGTACTCGATCGAGTAAGGGGGTACTCGATCGAGTACCTTGGGTACTCGATCGAGTGTCCGGTTTTACGGGGAAGTTTTCTCGGGTTTTGTTAATTATGCGATTAAGGTATTTAAACATATTCGTCATTGTTTTAATTCACTTTTACAAAACCTAAAACCCTGTTTAAGAGAGAAAGCGACCAGTTCATCTTCCTAATCGCATTCTTAGCAATTCCGGAGTTCGGACGGTCGGTTCTTGTCATTTTTCGTGTCGTTGGATTCCTTGCGTCGAGGGTAAGCTTTTAATATAGTTTTTATAATGTGTTGTTAAGATTGGTTAAACCCTAATTTAGGAATTGGGGGTTTTGGTGTGTAGTTTGTGATGTGTAGTCTTTATGTGTTTGTATGATAGGAGGAGAATTCGTAGAGGAGCCGTTTTGATACAAACCAGAGATACCGTCTGCGTGTTGTGCTTTCCGGGTAGGATTTCCTACTCGCATTAGTTCCATAATGGGATATTGGTGATGTCTTTGTAATTAGTTGATTGATATGATGATTGTAATTGTGATTGTGATTGTGGTTGTGTTTGTTGATGGTTCTCGAGATGCGTTCTCGGCTGAGTGGGGTCACTTGCGGGAGTGATCTCACGCCCTAGTTTCGCCCTTCGTGGAACCCGCCACGAAAGGGGATGTGCACATTAATGGACGGGGTTATCGCTCGTACGATGAGCGGGGCTTAGGTGGGAACGGCTGCGGTCCCCCATCGCGGTGGTCGGTCCAAAGGTGGACGGTCGATATTGAGACGATGGGAGTTGGTGGTGTGTGTGTGTGTGTGTGTGTGATTCGATTTATCTGTTTATCTTATTGTTGATATATGTATTGAATTGTGTGATTAGTACTGACCCGTTTAAATGTTTTAAAAACTGTGGTGATCCATTCGGGGTGGTGAGCGATTATTGAGCGGTGTGATATGACGCGTATGGGATAGCCGGGATGAGTCATCACGTGGCGCTTAGAAGTCTTCCGCTGTGTCGACGAAGTCTAGTAGCTTTGATAGTTTTAGTCAGAGACCGTATGAGAACCTTGTAATTCCTTTTATTAGTTTTGGTTTTGGAACCCGTAATCACTTAATCTATAATTACTTTAAAAGTACGTTTCTTTATTGTCTTATGATATTCAGTACCTCGGGCAACCGAGATGGTAGTATCCTTATACCCGAGTGGTCCTGGTAAGGCACTTGGAGTATGGGGGTGTTACAAATGGTATCGGAGCGACGATTTTGGAACTCAGTAACTAATGAACATAATGAACATAGGGAGTCTAATAAAATGAACCTGGTGTATGTGTAATGGGAGCCCCACTGATGCTAGGTTTTGGGTGAGTAGGCGCCCTCACTTCAAAATCTTGGCCCCATGATACTTAAGCCGACCACATGGTATGGGAACGTGGAGTCCGTGTGTATATGTGCGACGTGTATGTTAATTGTGCTGTATATGGTTTGTTGAAAGCATGTTGCATGATAGTTGGCTTACATGTTGGTTGGAATCGTTGGAAAAGTATATGAGAATGATGAATGATATGGTAGAAAAAGAAAGTAGTTCGTATATGATGATGTGTGATGAAGTGGATTTGTAATGTTGTTGTATTAGCAACATGGGAATAGGATTTGTAGTGTATGGGTGTGGTTTGTGTTATGAAAAGTTATGAAAATTTAAAACATGCGGGTAATAGAAAGTTGAATGTTATATGAGCATGATAGATGGTAATGTTTGGCTTTTGGTGAGTAGTAACATGAAGAATAGAGGTTCAATGATATGTGTTTTATATAACGAATTGGATGAAAAGCATGATGGTTGTTTATAACGTGGCACTTGATAACACGAAGTAGATTATTTTGTTAATTGTATGAGGAGTCGCGCAGATTTGAATGCGTAGTTGTAATCATAATGTTGAAATAATAATGAATGCATAGTACGTTGGGGTATGTGAGATAACATGCGGGTAGTATTCACGAGTCTATATGACTCGATCGAGTGGGTTTGATTCGATCGAGTGGGTACTTGTCGTTATTTTGACCAGAATCGTGTTTTTGGGCACTCGATCGAGTACCTCGGGCACTCGATCGAGTATGGGGTCAATCGATCGAGTAGCCGGGCTACTCGGTCGAGTAAGTCGAGATCGAAGGTCTGTTTGGGTTAAGAGTCGGGGCACTCGATCGAGCATGTTGGGCACTCGATCGAGTAGCCTCAACTCGATCGAGTAGGTTCTGGTACTCGATCACGTGGGGTCTGTGCAGGTCATATGCGTATTTCGGGTCATATGTTTGTCTTTTGACATTCGTTGCATATTATGTTTAATTCAAAGGTGTTGTATTACTTCTTTATGCATTGTTTTACGTATGTGTTGGTCCTGAAGCGTAAGTTACCCAAGCTTATGATGTAAAGAGTGGCACTATGATGAGTATGAGTTCGGTGGGGAGGACATGAGTTATATGTGATTATGATAGATGGTGGAAAAAGAAAAGGAAGATTGGTATAGTTTATTGAGGCATGGCACACGTTTTGCGAGACGGGATGAGTGATATGATTGTGTGTTGAGTAATGTAAAAATAAGTGAATATAGGCAAGGGATGATGTGAGTATAATGAACGTGAGAATGAAAAGATTGAAAGTAAGAATGTGGATAGTGGCAGCTTGAGATGTGTAAAGAGTTATGGAAGGAAATGGTTAGGAGTCGTGTGGGTTATGGATTTATGTAGTGAAAGTTCGTTTAAAGGGGTTGAGAAGAGTAATATATAGTGAACTTTGTGGAGACATGTCGCGAGGTGTATTTATAGACAGTGAGTGAGTTTGGGAGGTTTATTAAAAGATGAAACTACTGTGTGATTTCCTTGGGTAATTAACGGTATTAAATGAATTCTGATTTCTAGAGATGTAAAAAGGGGGATGTTGTTTGAACATTAAACGTTGGTTCTATGGATAGATTAGTGGCAAGTATGAGTGATAGCATAATAAGAGAAGATCCATGGTAAGAAAGAGTGAGATGATGTCGGTAGAAAATAATGGAATTGAGTTTTGGAGCAACGAAGGGGTAACCAGATTTCTAAAGAGTTAGCTAGAAGGAATAAGGAGTTGAACTATTAATTGGTATTATTGAGTGTAAAGAGAAAAGAAGGATAAAAGTAAGCTGAGGAAAATGTTCACCGGAGCTATGTGATATAAAGATAAGGAATCATCGAAATATGTGATGGTATCACGAGGATGTTAGCTAAAGGTTATATAGGAGTTTCAGGGCAACATGATTGGTAATGAGTTTCGAGGAATTAAGGGAGTAAGAAGTTGGTGGAGTATTGGCACGATACGAGATATTTGGTGGAGAGTTGGATGACAATACAAATAAGATAGCATTGGGAATAATGTTGAGGTAATTTTTGTGGATGGGTTTGATGTTCGTTATTTGCAATGTTAACCAAAAATGGTAGAAAAACCATGTTATTTTGATATGAGTGTAAGAGATTTGATATACGAGCAATGGTGGCATTGTGGTGTTATCACTAATGGTTAAGAGTGATGGAATATTAGAAAGGTAACAATTCTAAAGAGGTTGATTTGGTAGGGACCCGATTGTTGTGTATGATTGTGAGAGGGTATAAGATGTGGTTAGATGAGGCGGACGCTATTAGTTGAATAGTGAAGGTATGGTTATATTTGGCGGGAAGTGATGGTTGTGCGAATGGGGAATATGTTATGAGGGGCATATGAGTTAAACTCGGGCGTGAGTAACCTTTTTCGAGTGGTAACTTACGTGGTCGGGATTGACTAGTTGGTTGTGATTACGGGTCTATGATATGTGTAAATGTTTGTGTGAGGTTCTGACCTCACAAGAAGTGGTATGGTATGATAATTATAAAATTGTTTTATGAATGTTCGGTAATATATATGTTGGACACGGTAATTTAATTGAATGATATCCAAAAAGGTAATAATTTGATTGATTTGACATGGCTAGTTATAATTTTATGTGTATTGATAACACATGTGTATTCCGGGAAATGATAGAGATGATGTTCATGAGATGTTATCTGCATTTCTTGTTTATCCATATAATATGTTGCGTGGTGATTTAATAAGGTGGATTTGAGTAAGTTTTTCTTGTCGAGAAGTTATATCTTTGAGTCGGTATTTATGGGAATTGTATGCAATTGTGATGTCTATCGGTGTGGTTGTGGTGCCTCGGGTGGTGATCCGGGCACGGTACATAGTCTTTGTGATGCGGGTATTTTCGCACTACGGTGTGGCTGTTGGTGGCGGTGTTGTGATGCCGTCACCGGTTGTGGTGGAGTAGGCGGGATGATTATGATTCGAGTTTCGAAAGTACATACCAGTTATACATAGATTGTTGTTTTGTTTGATGTTGCTCTCTGCGAGTTTCGATTTGTCTTTGATAGACAGTTGTCTTGCTTATTCATGTTTTCTTTACCAAGTTAAGTTGGGAATGAGGTAGAGTATGATGTGAAATAGAGTTGTATATGTTTCGTTGTTGTCATGGGATAGCGATAATCTGTTGATGGGACACGGTTGTGAGAGGTTGTTACGGTAATTTTGATCTTGTTTTCAGATGAGACATCGGTAGACATGGTAATGGAAAATAATTCGTGGAACATGTGTGGTAATGATCTGAAAGCGGCAGGTAGTTCATAATCTTTTGTTGAGACAATGAGTGTAGGGTGTTGGGGAAATTAGTGTCATGTTAAGTTGTGTATGAATTTTGCGGTAATGAAAGAAAGAATTTGAGGATCTAGTGTGCGTGTACGTAACGAGTGCGGATCGTGAGTTATGCTTCCGGGAGATAAGTGCCTTACGTAGAGAGGTATGTTGTTTGGCAAGAATAATGAAGAGTGGGTATGGTGATTTGCTACGAGTTTATGGTATAGGTTAGGTCTTGTTGCCGAATGAGTTGAGGAATGGGAAATGTTTATGTATGGGAGCCTTGGATATAAGAATGGTGAGTGTTTGGGTTATAGACGGTTATCTTAGACATGTGGTGGTACAGAGGGTAATGAGATATAGATATGGTTTGGTATTAGTGAGTTACGAGGACGTAACGTTTGTCTTAAGAGGAGTAGGATGCGATAAAACAGATTTTGATGGTTGTACATATGGTAATATATTCGGAAGTTGAGTCTTGATGTAGAATAAAAGATCGATTCGTGTTGTGGGTGATTTTATTAAAGGTCATGACCGTGCTTGTAGTAGCGTGATGTTTAGGAGTGTGAGAATATTTCGCTAGTGTTGACAGTTGGGTGATGAGGTTACGAGTGTGAGTAAACTTCGAGGACGAAGTTCCTTTTAAGGGTGGTAGAATGTAACATCCCGTTTGATGTCTATGAGTGTCTTGGTATTGGATTTGATAGTTGATGATATTATGGAGCTAGCAGCATTAGAGGATGGTAGTTGGTTATGTATGGAGTTGGTGTCGTGAGAGATATATATGTGGTAGATACGGTATAGTGAGTCATGTTGTGGAAGTAAACATAGTTGGTGGAGTGGGTGTTAAGAGTTCATGTTCTATGTTCGGTCGAGTTCTTGAGTCCTTAGCTAAGTTGTTGTGTCTTGGTCGAGTCTGTATGGTTGTTCTTTTATGTATGGGTTGAACTTCGGGGACGAAGTTCTTTTTAAGGAGGGAAGACTGTAATACTCCGTATTTATAAGTCTTGGGGTACTCTATCGAGTAGCCCTTACTCTGTCGAGTAAGGGTAAGTTGCGAGATAAAATAGTTTCGACTGTTGGGTACTCGATCGAGTAAGGGGTACTCGATCGAGTAAGGGGTACTCGATCGAGTACCTTGGGTACTCGATCGAGTGTCCGGTTTTACGGGAAGTTTTCTCGGGTTTTGTTAATTATGCGATTAAGGTATTTAAACATATTCGTCATTGTTTTAATTCACTTTTACAAAACCTAAAACCCTGTTTAAGAGAGAAAGCGACCAGTTCATCTTCCTAATCGCATTCTTAGCAATTCCGGAGTTCGACGGTCGGTTCTTGTCGTTTTTCGTGTCGTTGGATTCCTTGCGTCGAGGGTAAGCTTTTAATATAGTTTTTATAATGTGTTGTTAAGATTGGTTAAACCCTAATTTAGGAATTGGGGGTTTTGGTGTGTAGTTTGTGATGTGTAGTCTTTATGTGCTGTATGATAGGAGGAGAATTCGTAGAGGAGCCGTTTTGATACAAAATTGTAGATACCGTCTGCGTGTTGTGCTTTCCAGGTAGGATTTCCTACTCAGTATTAGTTCCATAATGGGATATTGGTGATGTGCTGTAATTAGTTGATTGATATGATGATTGTAATTGTGATTGTGATTGTGGTTGTGTTTGTTGATGGTTCTCGAGATGCGTTCTCGGCTGAGTGGGGTCACTTGCGGGAGTGATCTCACGCCCTAGTTTCGCCCTTCGTGGAACCCGCCACGAAAGGGGATGTGCACATTAATGGACAGGGTTATCGCTCGTACGATGAGCGGGGCTTAGGTGGGAACGGCTGCGGTCCCCCATCGCGTAATGGTCCAGTGGACGGTCGATTTGAGACGATGGGAGTTGGTGGTGTGTGTGTGTGTGTGTGTGTGTGTGACAGTCAATTTGTCTGTTTATCTTATTGTTGATATATGTATTGAATTGTGTGATTAGTACGACCCGTTTAAATGTTTTAAAAACGTGGTGATCCATTCGGGGTGGTGAGCGATTATTGAGCGGTGTGATATGACGCGTATGGGATAGCTGGGATGAGTCATCACGTGGCAGTTAGAAGTCTTCCGCTGTGTCAGACGAAGTCTAGTAGCTTTGATAGTTTTAGCTGTAGACCGTATGAGAACCTTGTAATTCCTTTTATTAGTTTTGGTTTTGGAACCTGTAATCACTTAATCTATAATTACTTTAAAAGTACGTTTCTTTATTGTCTTATGATATTCAGTACCTCGGGCAACCGAGATGGTAGTATCCTTATACCTGAGTGGTCCTGGTAAGGCACTTGGAGTATGGGGGTGTTACAATGGCTCCCCTAAATCCTAGCAAAAGGAGATTTAGCTACTCATAATGGAATTTGCAATAACAAATGAATAAGACGATAAAGGGGAAGAATTCATGATGAAATTAATTGAAAGACTAATAAGCATAAATTAAACTAATAAGACTAGTAAGAAAAGTAGAAATAATTAATAAAGAAGAACAAAGGGAAAGAGGAATTAAAATTACCAAATGAATCCGAGTCTGAGCAATAGAGAAAAAGGGAGAAATTCTAGATCTAAAAGTTTGAGAAAGTTTCTACGTAGTAATGTTTCTAACTGTCTGCTTGCATAAAAAATAAGTGTAAAAGTGTAACCTAATTAAAAGATTACAAGAGCTTTTATACCAAGCCCAAATAAAAGAAATAAACTAAGCATAATAAATCGTCTATCCGTGTAGAGTTGGTCGATCGACATAGATAGGAGTGTCGATCGACAGAGTAGTAAACACTCCAAAAACAAAGCTCCTGTGTCTAACGACATATGTGCTATTGCCGATCGACATAGGTAGAGTGTCGATCGACACCATATATAGAAGTCGATCGACAAGGCAATGGGTGTCGATAGACTTAGCTGAAAGCTCTCCAACACAATCTCCCTGTGTCGATTGACTATGTTTGTCGACATATAGACCTCTGTCTATCGACAACTGATACTATGTCTATCGACAACTGACACTCTGTCTATAGACAGCGTGTATAAAGCTTTAGTATTTGCTCTCCTAAGCTCGTCTAGACTTTTCTTCTGTTCCTTTACCGAACGGATTTGGCTCCCAAATGCATAAATGAGTCTCAAAACCTACAAGAGACATGAAACACACCCAAGTAGCAAATACGGGAGGAAATAGAATAAAATAATAAAATAAGCTTATAGAAATGCGTGTCAAACATGTGAATAAATGCATACAAAAGGCACGCATCAATAGCCACATTATAAATTCCACCTTTCATCACATAACATATTCTAAATCACGAAATTCATGCAATTACTTCAATCTTTTCCAACCAATTCATCCACTTCAACTACACACTTCATCCAACATATGCATATGAACAATAGTAAACAAGTAGAGATCCCATGGCACCCCATAGTGACCGGTTCAAAGTTGTAGGGCGAGTTCGCGACTTTATGACGTCTCCCAAGCCTTTGCATTAACTCCTAACAACTCCTAACCGGGTTCATTTTAATTTGACACTCTACATTCATTGGGTTCATTAGTTATAGGTTCCAAAATCGTCGCTTTGATACCACTTTGTATCACCCCATACACAGAGGTGCCTTACCAAGACCACCTAGTACATGAGAATGCTACCATCTCGGTTACCCGAGGCATAGTAATCAAAGTAAACCATCAAGAAACGTACTTTAAGTAATTTAAATTAAATGTGCGTACATCGAAACCAACTGAAATGTAAAATACAATGTCTCAAAACCAAAATCTAACTAAAACAAAAAGTGTTATGACAAAACAACGGAAGACTACGACTGTGACACGTGATGACTCCATCCCAAGCTAGATCCCGCGCGTATCCAAGATATACCTGCTATACAACCGCTCACCATCCCCGAATGGATCACCACAGTTTTCAAAATATTTAAACGGGGTCAGTTACTACATAAACAAAATAAGCCAATACAACAGTCAATTACACAATCACATTCCTCCAACTCCATCTCCACACCAAACATCTGACTACACACTAAAATGTGTAGCCCTGCTAGAATACTTATTGCAAGAGGTATTCCCTGCCGCCGGTGGGGACCGCAGCCGTACCACCTAAGCCCCGCTCAACACCATAGAGCGAATAGCCCATGTCCATTAATGTGCACATCCCCCTTGTGACGGGAACCACAAGAGGCGAATCAAGGGGGTGAAGCCACTCCCGCCAGTGACTCCACTCAGCCGAGGGCGCACCTCGCGAACCACAGGCAAACAACAACCAACCACAATACCAATGTAAACAATGCCAATACCAATTAACGATACAACTAACATGCCAATCAATCAAACAAACCATCTTATAATATTTGCACAATCAACTGAGTAGGGAAACCCTACCGGAAGCGAAATCACCAACAATCAACCAAATGCAGCGGATCAAAAACCTTCCTCTACGAAATCACCTCCTATAATCAATTAATCACATAATTACAATCTATCACATAAACAATCCCAATAACCCCCAAATCACCCAATTAGGATTTTAAACAATATTAACTATTTGACATAAAAACAGTACAATGATCTTACCCACAATACGACGATCACAAAGGTATGATGAACTCCGAAATCCAACAACCTTAGCCCTTGATTTGATAGCAATGAGTGAAGAGAAGAACGCCGTTGTTTTTCTTTTTGTAAAAGTTTAGGGAAAAGAGTAAAAAGTAACAGTAAACTGTCGAAATCACTTTATATACTCTTCACGCGGTACTATCAAAAGCCGGCCGAAAAACCCGACATACTCAATCGAGTAACTAAGGTACTCGACCGAGTAACGCATACTCGATCGAGTTGCCTTTACTCGATCGAGTACCCATCAGGCAGAACGTACTCCAGAATGCAAAACTGACTTACTTGACAGAGTAAGTCTTACTCGATAGAGTACCCAACAGCTCAAATATCTGTGGTATTACATGGGAAAATCGTAACAATGTTATCTTTGAGTTAAGGATGGTGGATCCCTTTAGTGTCATTCGAAGAGCAAGTGATGTTGTCGAGGAGATCGAGGGGGGAGGCTTTTTTGCGAGGTAGAGGGAGGTTGAATGAGGGACGGAGTGCTGAAGATGGCGAGAGGAAGGGATGGGCTGGTCCACCTTCGGAGTTTGTAAAGATAAATGTTGATGCGGGGGGAAAGAAGGGGAGGGTGTTAGCTTGGGCGTGGAGTGTCGGGATGAACGGGAAAAAGGTGCTGTGGGGGTGTCTCGACTGTGGCGAATTGGGTAAGAGAGTCTCATATTGCTGAAGCGGAAGCAGTCCTCGAGGGAGTTAATGAAGCGTTGAGGAAGGGACATACGAGGGTCGTCTTTGAAAGTGATTGCTTAATAGTTATTGAAGCTTTGAAGAAGAAGACTAAAGGGAGGAGTATTTTTTCGTTAATTTTGGACGATATTTTAGCTTTATGTATTTCTTTTAATTCCGTTATTTGGTCGCATACTAGTCGCGTTAACAATTGTGTGGCGCATGCTTTAGCTCATATTGAACCTAGAGTTGTTGGTAGAGTTCTGTGGTCGAATGTTTTACCACCGATTGCAAACAGTGCTGTAATCTTTAATTATCGTTAATTCAGTAATGCCTTCGGGCTTTTACCTTCACAAAAAAAAAAAAAAAAAAAAAACTATGGAGTTCTTATTATGGATTTCCAGAAAAGAAAGTGCATTTTGTTGACATGAGTAATACTTTCAATCCCTATAAGCACTAGTCATTCAAGCTTATGAACGCATCTCTTCAATGAGGGAAGAGCAAGGGAAGGGAGCTATGATAAGAACTAGTTAAAGAAAAATGGGCGGGTATGGACTAAGAGAAATGTCCATGGACCGGCCCGTTAAAGAAAAATATATTTCTATTTTTCATATGACAACTTTAATAACATAAAAGTAAACGTATAGAACTATAACTAATTATTTTTCTACGTAAATTTAAGCAAAACGAAGTCGAACCCAAAAAAAATAATAACTCATAAACCTACTTTATTCTTGGTAGTAGGTAATTTTGTTTAGGTTAACAACCGATTGTTTTGTTTAAACTTTGAGCCCCCGGACTTGCGGGTGGGCCTGCTTATTTTGATGGACGGGTTTGCACAATCAAACTAGGGCTGCTATAATGGACACGGGTAATAAAAGTAGGCCACATTTTGGTTTAAGTGTAGACCTGTCCTTATCCAACCTGACCCGACAATAATCACAACTTACACAAATAATTCACCGAAACGTATCAATAATTTTTCACGGTACAAAAACTAGTCTTTAGTCTTTAACCCCATACTCAAAAATCACTCAAATAATGGAGTATGAGACTTGATCTAAATAAAAGCAATCTAAGCGGGGCAATTCACAAGTCATAATCAGAAAGACAAAAATAGTGCAACCACTTGCTCAAAATGACCGCAACTTTAAAGACCACAAAGAAAATCAAAATCCAGGACCCCCACCATCTAAATAATACGGAGTACAAGTATACAACTCCCCATATTTTCTTAGTTATTAGAGAGGATGGAAGGAGGGTACTTGTACAAAGATGTTCTTCCTTTCGTACTCATGGTGGCTCTTGAGTGTGCAAATGTTGGTGTCAATACAGTTTTTAAGGCTGCCACTAACAACGGAATGAGTTACTATGTTTTTGTTGTTTACTCTTATTCTATTGCTGCCTTTATTCTCTTCCCTTCCAATTTTTTATGCAGAAGACCTTTGCTTCCTCCATTAACCTCAACAATCATTGCCAAACTTTTCCTCCTTTCACTTATTGGGTATGTGTCTCACCATCTTATATATTCTTGCTTATATATAATACTGATTACTGAGTAGGATTCTTTTTTAAAGAACGATCAAGGACCGAGTCGGGCGCTTGATCAAGTAGCCGTCGATCAATCCATACAATTTTCTTTAGTGTTATCCTGAATCCCCTTTGTGTGTTTTAAGCACAAAAAGGTACTCCCTCCATTCAACTCCACTTTGCATGTTTCTCTTTTGCACACTATTTACAAGCGGACATTCAACTTCAATTTTCTCTCGATACGTAAGTTAAAATATATTTATGTGAGATCTTATTTGATTCGTCTTTAAGAGTACATTAAAAATATCTAACTTTTATAATTTTTGCAAATACGTAGCTAAAGATATTTACCGCGCAAAAGTCGCGTTGGCAAATGCGATAAAACAAACATGTAAAGTGGGGTTGAATGGAGGGAGTAGCAAATAACAACATCCATTTTAAAAACGAGGCGTGGAACAACTTTCTACTCTGTAGTAGCTTATGCAACTCAATAAGCAACTCCGTATTATAGTTGGTTATAAACATTAGATTTTTCTTACAATATCATTCGCATAGATAAGATGGAGGTATCGGTCTTAAACTTAAGACGTGTCAAATACCATATCATTTGCATAAAAAAGACAAAAATAAAATGCCTAGATATTAGCAAAAGACTTGTCTCACCTATGCAAGTTGTATGGTGTTTGAACCGTTTTAATCTCCCACTTTGGGAGAAAGTGGGAGATTTAATGAGTACACACTTGTAAAGTTTCAAGAAATTATGATGATACAAAGTATGGGTTAATGTACTCCGTATCAAAGTATGGGTCGTCTTAAAGTAAATAGAGGCCCGGTGCACGATAAAAAAATGAGGTCCCAAATATGAATGTATAAAGTGTACTATAAAGTGTATTACAGGTTTGTATTAAATTTTATTAGTAAAGCTTATAAATTTGGTGGCCAAAACTAGAGGCCCGGTTCCGCCGCTCGTGATCGCCCGGGGTATTAGACGCTCCTGATGGGTAGCAGCAATAATTTACACCACAATTTGCTCCTCTCAATCGAGACAAATCTAATTTCCGTGACAGCTGAGTCTTGTCCTAGATGGTAGATTGTATTTTCATATATTTATTTATTTATTTAGAGAGTTAATATTAAGTGTGGAGACCTTGATTACTAGTTACTACTCTGGTCTCCGTAGACTAGCCGGCCTTGATGAGTTCTCAGTATGAAGTTAAAAATAAAATAAAGCCAGGGTTGAAAATCTAAGTGATGATGTTGAAAATGGATGGTAATGGTTGGACAGGGCAGCATGTTTATTGTCCGGGTATAAAGGCATAGAGTATGGATCCCCCACGCTTGCTTCAGCAATGAGCAATCTCATTCCTGCTTTCACTTTCATTTTAGCCATCCTTTTCAGGTTCTTTTCTTCTCTCTCTCTTATCACATACGGAGTACTATACTTCCGTGCGTTTTCTCTCAAATTTCTAGTGTTTTTAGATGTGTTATTAAATACACACTACTAATTTCCCTTTTTTCCATCACTAAAATGAATTTGCTACGGAAATACCAGGAAAGGGACTTAATTGCCCTACTAATAAACATGTGACTTTCAGGTAGACCGGTCAAAAGATGACCTGGCCCGGAAAACCGACTGAAACCCGCCCGAAAATAACCTGCCCGAACCCGACCCGATAAAATGTGAACCCGAAAATGACCCGACCCGGTAATGACTCGCACATTTAGGGCCAAGACCCGACCTGACCCGTAACCCGACCCGTTGATGGGAAATTTTATTAAAATTTAGTATTTAAAGCAAATTATACTAATATAAAATGATTAAAAATATTCCAACTTTCAAAATATTAAATAAAGCATGCTGATATATGTTTTAAAGCATAGTTTTAGCACATGATTAATTAATCAAATGATTAGAAGATATATAGTCGCTACAGAAGATATATAGTCGCTACTCACAATTTGTCACGCACCATATAACAACTTATCAGTTCAACATTTCGCACAAAGTTGAGATATTACATATATATTAGAGAAAAAAAAAATTCTTACTATACCATGTATTAAAATATATAATTGAAAAAAATTAACAAAAACCATGTCGTTAGAACTAAAATTAAAGAAAATAAGCATCTTTAATGTTTGTGGCCCACAATTCATTATTTTATTCCTAATTATTCATCACTCTGCTATCACCAAACCCCACCCAACTCTTTTACTCTTACTAGTTTTAGACCCGTGCATAAAAATGCACGGGTTGTTTTTAAAATATTATGGTGATTTTTTTTTTTCGATTTTAAATATTTTTTTTTATCGATATAAGTAT
This sequence comes from Silene latifolia, assembly GCF_048544455.1. NCBI lineage: Eukaryota > Viridiplantae > Streptophyta > Magnoliopsida > Caryophyllales > Caryophyllaceae > Silene > Silene latifolia. Next base: position 139,109,977 of record NC_133536.1, read on the forward strand.
TTGTTATGTATTACTATGGTGATTTTTATGCTAAAAAAATCACCATAATGATTTATTCAGTATAATTATTATGGTATTTTTTTCGATTTTTAAAATTTTCATTTCAGTGATTTTTTTTTTTTGCGAGATCTTTTAGACCTATATTTGTTATGTTGGTTAATTCCGTAGTTATTAAATTTACTTAGTTAACGATGCATTAAAAATTATTGAAGTAAGAAATTAATTGATCAAAATTTATGCAAGTGATTGTATAAGTAGTGGTGGGGTCAAAAGTTTTTTTATCTCCTTAATTGAAGCAGCCTATCAGAAGTCTTAAAAAGACTTGGCTTTTATATAATGTAGATTTTATTCATCTCCTTAATACCGGTGCCCACAAACAATGGGAAGAAAATAGCGGATTGGAGGGAGTATTTGCTTATTAGTAAACCATGTTTGATGTCGAATTAGGTGCGAAAAATATAGTGTACTTCTAAGTATATTATTGTCTCACTTTGAAAAATTATGTAATTATGATGAATATACATCTAAATAGTTAAATTGTCCCACATCAAAAGATTATTATAAGGTGGGATAATCTCATGACTATAAATAAGAGTATCATTGAATTTAGGTATCAGACCAAAATATTTTGAATCTTCCAATTATTGTACCAGTTGCAACACACAAGTTTTATATTATAATTAAGTTAATTACCTCGTTGCAACGCACGGGTGTGAAACTAGTAAATATATTATAGAGTAAATTATCAATTACACCCACGTCAAATACACATTTTTACATTAACTCCCACGTCAAATTTTTTTATTAAATTACACCCAAGTTAATTGCTCAGTTTACAAATTGCACCCAATATCGGAATCCGGCCAAATTTCCGTCAATTTTCAAAATTTCTGGGATAAAACATATTTTTAGGACGATTTTGCCCTTCTGCCTTTCTTTATTAACCTTGTGTGTGTTTGATGTTTACTTTCTCATTCCCTTCCCTTCTTCATCCTTCTCTCTTATATTTCCCCTAATTTGATTTCCTTCATTGTGTTACTAATCCTCAAGGTAATTCATTCCCCATTGTTTTGTTTTTGTTCAATGTGTTCAATTTTATTAATTTGTATTTAATGAGCTGTTTCAGTTCCTCCCGTTTATCGGCAACCATTCCTGCAACAGACCAAACATACGAACGTAAATGAAATAACCTAATTTAATAGCCATCAATGAAAGTAGACCTGTTAAACGGGTTGGGCGGGCGGGTTACGGGTTCGGTCATTTCAGCTTCGGGTAAAATACGGGTCGGCTCAGTTTCGGGTTTGTGAAATACGGGTTTATACGGGTTTTGGGTCGGGTTAGGGTCAAAACGGATCTTCGTTACTCCTTTTTAAATAATTGTATAAATTATTATTTTTCCATCTCTTTATTCGAGATTTTTTTGTATCCTTTTATTTACTCTTAAATTCATGATCAATTTATCTTTTATTTTTCTATCTAGTAGTCTCCCTTTTTTACATAACATATACAGTATATGTTATGTAAAAAAGGGAGACTACTAGATAGAAAAATAAAAGATAAATTGATCATGAATTTAAGAGTAAATAAAAGGATACAAAAAAATCTCGAATAAAGAGATGGAAAAATAATAATTTATACAATTATTTAAAAAGGAGTAACGAAGATCCGTTTTGACCCTAACCCGACCCAAAACCCGTATAAACCCGTATTTCACAAACCCGAAACTGAGCCGACCCGTATTTTACCCGAAGCTGAAATGACCGAACCCGTAACCCGCCCGCCCAACCCGTTTAACAGGTCTACTTTCAGGGTGTTCCGAAAAGTTAGACAAAGTTATTCCTTGTTCCTTCCTTCAAATCATTTATTTACCTTTTGATATTTTTTTTATGAAAAATGTTCTAATTAAAGGTAGACGAACAATTAGAGCCTAGTGAATAATAATACAGAGTACAACATGAAGTGAGTTAATTACACATCTACAACTTATAGGTTGACTAGGTACACCTAAAAAAATCCTATTTTTCTTTTTCACTACTCTCCCTAATATTCGTAGCTTGCGTCTGGATTTTTCTAACTTGGTGGAATGGTAATTGCATGAAAGTTGAGATAACCAGCTTTTCTGACCCACCAAGAGCCAACAATTTGTCCATTTCTAATCCTGTTAATTGCGTGCTATCTTGATTAACCATAATTTTTCGCAAATTCTTACTTTAAGACGGCCAATTTTCATATGAAGTATCAGACGACATATATAATTATTTTATGGTTAAATGTAATCATAATGATACAGTCAGTATTATCGCTTATGATAACTTATTTTTCAATAGCGATTACATTTGGCTGTAAGTTGGTTACAACATCTCGTCTTATTATTTCAGACCAAAATAACGCATCTAAATGACGCTACTTTTATGATGATTTTATAGGTGACCTTCTTATGGTTAATTTGTGTAAAAAATTATATAGGCGCTAATTTTATAGAGGGTATCTAATAAACAAATTAGACAATGACATGGTTGTGTTAGTGCCATAGTGGGTTATTATCACCCAAATTCGAACCATTATATGAATGAGGTCAATTGTCTCTTAAAGATCACCAGATTTAAACTTTCTATAACCTAAACAGACTTGTTCAAAGCATTTGTTTTTAAACGGTTCATTACATAAGTATTATTAATAAAATTATTAATAACAAAAGCCACGAGTACAAACATAAATATTTACCTAGGTACAAACATAAATTTTATTTTGTTAATTAATAAAATATTCTTTCTCCGATCATGAAGTTGCGAGTTCGATTGTCACTCGCGACATAGTGTGCTCATTTAAAAAAAAAAAAAAAAAAAAACTTGAGCAAGAAACTACATTTGACTAGAAGTTTTGATTGTTGGTTAGATCAATTGGCTGGTTCTTTCTGTCCTCAAACACTCGAGTAAAATAAAATTCGACAGTATTTTTTTTTTTAAATGGTGGTCGATATGGGGTAAAAGCTGAGTGCTGTTTCTAAAAAATTACACAAGCACAGAATGGAAAAACTGGTGTGGAGAAGTTCTAGCAGTCAAGTCAAGATTATTGGCACATTGGTATCTATAGCAGGTGCATTGGTCATCATCTTTTACAAGGGGCCGTCTATATTGATGTCTGCTCCAAAATTATCAGCAACCTCTATCAACTTTCTCCACTCTTCGAATTCCAAGTGGATATTCGGCGGCCTTCTGCTAGGGGGTGACTACATTCTTACTCCAGTTTGGTATATTGTACAGGTACAAACCTTGCTTTTATTTTTTGTTAAAGAGTTGTAATCCTCAGGGACCAGATCAGTAGTCCTACGTCAAAAGTGTAGTTGGTCATCGAAGAGCAAACTTTTAGTGGCTGTACTTGGTAATCATAAGAGCGCGATTTTTTCTTCTAACAAATGCATCTCATTATGAACAAACTTTTACTCATTGTTATGGAAATTTTGTCAACTTACTTGACTTGACTAGATGAAGTATCTCCGCATGTAGTATAATCGAAATTACGGAAATGTGAAAAGCATACCCGGTGCATGTCTTATAGACAGACTTGCGCACAATTCAATGAGTATTACTTCTTATACCATCATTTTCTTAGTGTCAGTGTGGCCATGTTTCAGGCAAAGATCATTAAGGAGTACCCTGCGGAACTTGTGGTAGTCTTCTACTACAGCTTTTTTGCAGCGATTATCACAGGAGCGATATCATCAGTTACAGAACCGGACAGGGCAGCTTGGATACTGAAGCCCGACATATCTTTGGCTGCTATTCTCTACTCAGTACGTATAAATACCCTGTTGTCTGACCAAACTATCAGTCTTTTTTATCGTCTTGGCGAATGTCTCTCATCTCTTCGTGGTCTTATCATACAGGGCTTGCTAGACTCGTTTTTGTCCAATACAATCCATACATATATCTTGCGCCGAAAAGGGCCATTTTACATTGCAATGTTCAAACCATTGTCCATAGCTATTGCTGCTGGAATGGGGGTCATATTCCTCGGGGATACCCTTTATCTTGGAAGGTATGAGATCTAACTACATTACCCAGACCCATGTCATACCCTATGTTTGAGAGTCAAGAGTTGGAAGGGTACGCGATGTGATATGAAGGGTTTGAATAGAACGGAAATACTGACCGAACTTGAACATACAAAAAACAACCCATGAACCCAAATGGACCCAAATCAGAAGTATTAGCATACCTATGTTCTATAGGTGCCTTTATTCGAGCAATAAACACTTTGAATTGGCTCTCATTGCAGCATAATAGGATCAGTAGTGATATCCCTTGGCTTTTACGCTGTAATGTGGGGAAAAGCCACGGAAGAGATCTGCACTGATTTTCGATCTGAAGACTTGGAATCATCTTCACAGAAGGAGCCCTTGTTAGCAAGTTCCAAACCCGAATCTTTATCTTCAAGCTGACATAACTGTGCACTCAACTTCTGACAATAACAGAAAATACATTTTGAGGCTATCAGGTAACTTGAGTCTGTAAAAATAGTTCGACCTCAAGGTAGTCTGATGGTTGTGTCCATATGTAAGCATGAATTGACCGGAGTCCGTTAAACCCGCCATAACCTGCATTGTTTCCTATTCGATACATTATATATAGTCTTAAGCGCAAGCAAGATGCCAAGACTCACAAAGGGATCAGTATTGGTAACTTCAGTATGTAAAGTAAGCTATGTCGTTCTAAATTTTAAGGATCATATTGTATGCATTAGTTTTCCTTTACTTGAGCAACCAACAGTACGATTCAATAAACTATATTGCTGAAGTTTCTGGTCACTAATTTTTCTATTAGTATTTTGATATGCAATGGGAAAATTGTCAAATTTGATCATAGTATTCTCTGTCTAGTCAATTACTCCCTCCGTCCCGGTCATTTGTTGTCCTTTGGTTTTGGCACAAAGACTAAGGGAAGGGGACCAATTACTAAATGACAAGTATTGTGCGGAAGCGTGAAATATCCTGTGTTGGGCCTCTGCTGCACCTGTGTCCACAACCCATAATAGTACGATATTGTCCGCTTTGGGCCAAGCCCTCACGGATTTACTCTTGGGCACCTTCCCAAAAGGCCTCGTACTATTATATTTTGTAAACACCTATAAAGATGAGCTTTCATTTTTATTCTACCGATGTGGGACAAGGGTTTGCACCCTAACAATCCTCCCCTCAAACCAAAGACCATCATCTTTGACTCGGACCTTGACCTCCAAGGAAAGGGAAGGGGACCAATTACTAAATGACAAGTATTGTGCGGAAGCGTGAAATATCCTGTGTTGGGCCTCTGCTGCACCTGTGTCCACAACCCATAATAGTACGATATTGTCCGCTTTGGGCCAAGCCCTCACGGATTTACTCTTGGGCACCTTCCCAAAAGGCCTCGTACTATTATATTTTGTAAACACCTATAAAGATGAGCTTTCATTTTTATTCTACCGATGTGGGACAAGGGTTTGCACCCTAACAATCCTCCCCTCAAACCAAAGACCATCATCTTTGACTCGGACCTTGACCTCCATGAAGGACTCTCCCACTCTACAGCCCCAACTTCTAGACACCCGAAACATCACAAGTCTTGATAACCTCCCCTTAGCCGACACACCATGCTACCACGAGCCATGTCTTGCACCACATGTCACCGCCTGGTCAAGTGAGTGCCCCCACATGCTCCTGAGCCTGCATGTCCATGTGCCCTTTTTGGGGAATTTGCTACACATGCATATCGAACATCCTCTGCATCCAATATACCCTGGACCGGGTTCGTCACTTCAGAAGTCCTAGAACACAAACGGTCTCGGCATCCAACCTTGAAAGGACCCACTGGACTGTGGCACCCAATCTGATAAGGGTCCACCTGATCAACAGTTCTAGTACACAAATGGTCTTTTGTCCCACAAGACCTATGACGCCTTTCATCCATTTAACCCTGGACCGGGTCTGCTCAAGGACTCACCCCGAGCTAGGAGTTCCATGCCTTACAGTGTACAACTTCAAGTCTTGGGCCTGTTGATGCATCCTCGTGTCTAGCCCAAGTCGAACCTTGGGCTCTGATACCACTTGTTGTGCGGAAGCGTGAAATATCCTGTGTTGGGCCTCTGCTGCACCTGTGTCCACAACCCATAATAGTACGATATTGTCCACTTTGGGCCAAGCCCTCACGGATTTACTCTTGGGCTCCTTCCCAAAAGGCCTCGTACTATTATATTTTGTAAACACCTATAAAGATGAGCTTTCATCTTTATTCTACCGATGTGGGACAAGAGTTTGCACCCTAACAACAAGTGGAATAAATTTAGTGTGAATGATCAAATTACTCATCAATTAAATTCATTCTTAAAATAGAAAGGACAACAAATGAACGAGACACCCCAAAATAGAAAAGGACAACAAATGACCGGGACAGAGGGAGTATTTAATAGGAATATTTATAATAGTTGGGCCTCAACCATCACCTTAAGGTTTTGGTTGAGATGGTTCATCTATCATGGTATCAAAGTCAGTGTGACCGAAGGTCACGGGTTCCGGTACGGGGGAGCCGGTGCACAACTAACCACTCTTCAAGCCCAACGGGCATTTGAGTGAGGGAGCGTAATAGGAATATTTATAATAGTTGGGTCTAGGTTTTGGTTGAGATGGTTCATCTATCATTATTTACCTTTGTTTTTGGAGTGTTGCCTAGAAAAATATCGAGGGAGTGACAATAAGCAGTAATGTTGCTTTTTCTCTACGAAAAACAAATTATACATCAAGTTGTGACATCAATCTTCAAACACAGTGTTAGGAATTTGGTGCCTTGAATTTGTGTTGTAGACGGACTAAGCTAAAGTACGAGCCAGAAAAAGTGAAGGCGTTAAAGGAATGATGTCAAGCCTAGGTGTGCAAGCAGTTCGCAGGTGGTAGATTTCATTGGTTTGCTAAGCTTAGACTTTACATACTACGTTTGACTTTGTTTAGGGATTTAGTTTAGTGGGTTTCCTAAACTACTTAGTCCTTTACTTGTTTTTGGTTTGTACGTGGGTTATTTAGGAAATTAGATATTAATTTCCTAATTATCTTTGTTTCCTAATTAGTCTAGATCTCTTACTTAGGGCAGAATAAATCTATATAAAAGCTCTTGTATTAGTCTAGGTTAATTAAGGAGGTGAAGATAGTATTTGTGAGCACAATCGTATGAGAGTCGATTTGTGAGGTTCCCTCCGGGAGGAAGCTTCAGTTTGTTCCGGGCTCAAGTAAATTGGCGTTCGTCTGAATTTGGAGATTGAAGGAATCTGTTCGGATCTTGGCGGCCACAAGATCGTTTGTCCTTAATCTCATTTGGGTAGTCTCTTTTGTATTACTATTTTGTTGGTAGAATAGGGTATACTTTTGGCTCATATTGAGCGCGTGTATACCGGTCTACTTTTGTACTATTATCTCCACAATAGTGAATTTTGCTCTCCTTCAGGGTGGACGTAGCCAGTTATTTTACTGGTGAACCACGTATATCTGTGTGTCACTTTATTTATTATTCGCTATATTTTGTTCTTATCACCCTAATCAACTAACTATTGGGTAACGGGACGCCTCCGTTACAACACACAGTTCTGTATTCATCAAATGAGTAACACACAGTTCTGTATTCATCAAATGAGTATTTCCTGTATAAAGTACAACAGATCATGCCTATACCATATTTATCTCCAGTTACATGTATACGACCAGAAGGTACATCCCAACCAAATCCAATTCTTGCCGAAACTGATTCTGTATTCACTGTCATGTATAGAATGTAAATATTGTATACCTGAGTTATGTACTATCCCTGCTGTATCTTTCCTAAAACCGAAAATCATTGTGAAAACCCGTCTTCTCGCATCATAACAGCCAGCAACAAATCATTCCATACATCAATTGGTCCAGGCATACACCAATGAACACAATCATTATACCCTTGCATATACTTGTTACCCCAGTGCTCCCCTGGGTGACCATCTGGCCTCATTAACATAACCCGGGTCACATCCAAAGCCCTAAACCGTTTCCTAGACCCTAACCCTGACGCGTCTTTTCTCGCCCTTTCCAATTCCTCCACTTGTAATTCCCCTAATTCCAACTCGAAACTTCTCTCCTTTGCCTTCTCTTCACTGTCAGGACCGGTTCTATTGCAGGTACCACCAGTGTTCCAAGCCCCATTTTCAAAATGTGCTGGTGAAAATGTCCTTACGAAGGTCAACATTCCTGTCTTACACTCCTTGCACTCATTGATGTGTTTAAGTGCCTCTCGTATCGACATTCTGAGAGCGTAATTGAGTCCTAGCTCAGTGACATTTGGTTCGTTACAGTAGACACATCCGATTAGCTTACCTTGGTGATATAGGTAGTTTTGCCTGAAGAACCAGTGAGCAGCCGATATAATGGCATAGTCTAAGGCAGGAAGCTTTGAGGCCCATTTCTGATCAACCTGGTCAAGGTGAAGATTGAAACTTCCAGTCCCGGAATTGTTGACCATTCTTTCTTCAGACTTGACTAGGAATTTAGACCAAAAGATCATGAGGGTGAAGTTGGAAGAAGGGAAATACCATGTCCGAAATCGGTCTTCAGAATCTTTGTATACATCTGTTGGGGTTTCTGTCTGCCAAAGACAAATTAACATTAACCCTGTTGAGCTAGTAAAAAGTACTGCATATATGAACTAAAAAAGTCACTAAGGTCGAATCACTCGCAATATAAGAGAAATCAATGAATGTACTCGGTAAGGACATATGCGTGCTTGTTCAATCGTCATTTATGAATATTTCTAGTATATTAATCTATCAAAATAATCCTCCCTTCCTTCAACTCCAAGTCTCCAATACAAATCTATTAAAACAATCAAAGCGTCTTGCTTGTGACGATCACAAATTGAGACGGCACAAATATTACCACTTTAAAATAAAATGTAACCACCTATAATCAAATTTTCTCATTAAGATGGTCACATTATGAGTCCATCACAAATTGTAACGTGCTCACACCTATCACAAATGAGAGTAAAATAATATACTCCTACCTTACAACTCAAGTCTACCAATTTCTTTTGTAAACACTATTATAAGTATAAATAATCTTCAAAATTCCTTTCAAAATATATAAGAGAAAACATAATCAATGTGACATTTTGTTTGATTTGTCTTTATATATATATCAAGAATTTCTAACATTTTTGTGGATATGTAATGAATCATATTGACAATGTAAAATATCCATTGACATACATGCAAAGGAATAATGATCTAAACCACGAAATCTATACTTGTGTTTGTTGGTTATTTAAGTGAAATCATCAGCCATTTAGCATAGTCGGGGTTTTGTTCAATTGTTCAAAGATGGGTGAACTTGAAAATACTATATCATGTGTTTAAGGGTGCGGAGTGCACACTCATGTAAGTGATTTCCATGTTTGCGGTTTACTAAATGATCAAGTCTCCTAATTTGAGAGTTATTCTGTTCCCTTTGGATTTGTTCCTCTTGGCTTTGTTTGTTGGATTTGGTGAAATCTTGTCTTCGTGCCTTTTCATTTTGGGTGCCTTTCTTTTGTCATTATCCAAAAGGAACTACTTTAAATAATGGGAAGTTTGTCAAAGGCAAAAGATATGTAATTGCAAACATTTTAGTTTATAATAATAACATAATTGTTTAGGCTAAAATTTACATAATAGGTAAAGCCCACTTAGTAAATAATTGAGGAAATGGGCCATGAAGGGATGAACCATGAAAGGGGAGTCCGTGGGTGGAGGAAGGTCAGATGGGTCAGGAAGCGCGTAAGGGAAGGCGAGGCCCACTGAGAAGAGCGTCCGTGTTTAAGAAAGAGTTCAGGGAGAAGACATGGAGATCAGAGAGAATGGAAGGAGATGGCGTGTTATGGAAAGAGTTATTATGGAAGTTATATTCCTTTCCATAAACGTGGTAGGATAGACCTAGGGTTCTTACTCTATAAATAGCCAAGGAAGCCATCAAAGAAGGATATTCAGGATCTCACACACAATACCTTGTGCTAGCTAACTTTACATTCCGTCTCAATTGTATTCATCCTCTCATTCGAAGCTAGTGCAATATTTGGCAGGGTACCGTCCTCCCGCAGTTGTTCCCACGTTGGGTTTTCCGCGTCACCAAATTCTACGTGTCAATTTATATTCCCTACTTTATTTCCTTATTTAAAATATCAAATACAAACGATCAATTAAGCAACCAACGAGTAAGACCGCATTGACCTAATACAATTAACTTGGTAAAAATCACCTAAACAGTTTGGCGCCCACCGTGGGGCATTGTGGTCGTCAATCGTTGATAATCTAAATACGTAATGGATAAGCAAGTATTAGAAGTCGTGTCAGGGAGTAGCCAACCATCGTTGCCGCCAAACTCTACTCAAAACCCGGCATCAACGGTGTCAAGTCAGGCTCCTGGGCACACTTCTAAGAATTACATCTACGGGAAAAACTTCTTTACCTCCCAAAACACCTGCTGCCGCAGCCCAAGCCAGATCAGACAAAAATACAACAAGCTCAGGCCTCACCCCGCCACCCAGTCCAACACAAATCCTGCTCGCTGGCGTAGAGAACCTTCAGAAGGCCATGGAAAACATGAGAGAAGAACAGAGGAAAGCCGAAGCCAAAGCAAGGAAAAGAGACATAGAGCTCTGGGCATAGATAGATATTTTGAAGCAGCAGTCTATCACATCAGCAAGCAAGACATGTGAAGAAAGAGCTCCAGTAGTGGATCTAACACAGGGGGCATCAGGCAGCAGGAATCCGCTTCAACAGATACCAGCTGAACTAGTAATAAGGCTAGATCTAGCTACATTATCATCAGATGAAAGGATAACCCCGCGAGGGTTGGAATACCTCACACCAGATAGCTGGCAGCCAACCAGCCATGTGGAAGCACGGTCAGGTAGCCTTCCTGTGGGTAATCTCATAGCAATCAATCAGACACCTGGCACAGGGTCCACAGGCATCCCGCAGGAGAACTGGCAGCAGGGAACACTCGTGACTACAACCCCATTAGCTGCCACGACACATCGGAACCTTCAACAGTTTGGACCAGGAATCAGCGCGCTGAATCAGCAGGTAGCTGACAGGCAAGCCCCAGACTCAGGAAGCATAACTAACCAGCAATATTTGGAGTTAAGAGAGATGCTAAGCAGGGTTCCAGGATTGCACCTCCACTTGAGAAGGTGGCACCTGACAGTTATGCCGACTCATCATTTGTGGACGCTATATCCGTTACAGCCATGCCAAAGGGATTCACAAATCCAAACATGCCTCTCTTTGATGGCACGATAGATCCCTTTGACCATATGAGCCAGTAAAAGCAGAAGATGATGACAGTGACAGCTGTAGGGCAAGTAAAGGAGGCTTGCGTGTGCAAGGGATTTGGATCCACATTGACGAGGCCATCACTTCGATGGTTTGTAAGCCTGCCCAATAGGCCGATCTCCATATTTGCTGAATTGGTAAATGCATTCACCCAGCAATTTGCAAGCAGCCGGAAGCCACAAAAGCATGCAGAAGACCTATACCGAATCGTCCAGGGAACAGGAGAAACCATTGGGGAATACAACACCAGATTCAACAACGAGAAGGTGGCAGTTCGGGAGTTTGATGTTTCAACAGCAGTAGAAGCTTTCAGGAGAGGCCTCTACCATGACTCCGACCTATACAAGCAGCTAACTATGCACCTTGTCATAGCTTTGAAGCGGTACAAGAAAAAGCAGCTGCCGCAATCAGATTGGAGGAAGACATCCTAGCCAGAGCCAGCCTGCCTAATACACCAAGCGTATCCAGCACCTCAGCCGTAGAGAAATCAGCAAGAAAGTAGTCTACTAGTAAGAGGGATGAAAGATACAGGCCATATGGAAGGGGAGTTAACAGGATCGAAGAGAATCAACAACTCCCTACTCTGACAGAGTACGGATTCACTACGGGCATCGGAGGAATCCTGAAAGCACTCAGGGAAATGGGAGATGGAGTAAGGTGGCCCAAGCCACCAGTAGAAGGACATGCATGGTGAAAAGATAGCAAGAAGAAGTGTGAGTTCCATCGTGACATTGGGCATAACACTGAAGACTGCTACACGTTGCGAAGGGAGATCAAGCGTCTGTATGAGCAAGGAGAACTGAGCCACCTATTACCACGTGGGGAAAAGCAGCAGGATAAGGTAGGCTCCGCGAAGCCTACAACTCCACCCACATGCACCAAGATAATAAACGTGATAACAGGCGGCTCAGATCTAAGTGGATTGACATACTCAGCAACTAAAAGGCACGCCACTGAGACTAAGGGAGATAGGCCAGCAAATTCCTGCAGAATTTCTCACAGTGATCTACCTACTGTTGCCTTTGATGAAGGAGATATATGTGACGAACGGGAACATCATGATGCACTCATTATCACCCTGTCAATGGCTAACTGTACAGTCAGAAAGGTCCTGGTAGATACAAGCAGCTCAGTTAACCTGATCATGCTGAAAACAATAGAAAACATGGGATTTAGTGAAAAAGGATTTACAGAAGAAAACCATCCCGCTGGTAGGATTCAGTGGGGAGACAGCTAACTCACTGGACGAGATAGTCATCCCAACCTATGTGGGAGGGGTCAACAAGCAGATCAGGTACCTGATCATAGACGGACCCTTCACCTACAATGTCATCCTAGGAAGACCGTGGCTGCACCAAATGAAAGCAGTCCCCTCAACATATCATTAATGCATAAAATTCCCCACTCCATAGGGGGTATAAATAATACGAGGAGATCAGGAGGAAGCTAGAGGCTGCTACAAGAGAGCACTAAAGTGCACCGCCAGCCGTCCAGTATAGCAATTACAGAAGCAGCCTGTCCAGGACAAATACATTGAGCCCCCAGCTGAGGAGCTAGATCAGATCAACCTGGACAAGCTGCACCCAGAGAGGACCGTGCTAATTGGAGCTGGATGCACAGGAAACCTGAGACAACAACTAATCGAATTTCTGCAGGCTAACATGGATTGCTTTGCGTGGTCAGATGACGACATGATAGGAATAGACCCATCCATCATAACACATAAACTCAGTGTGGACCCAAAATGTAAACCCATCCAGCAGAGGCGAAGAAAGTTTGCGGCTGAGAGGAATAAGGTAATTAATCAGGAGGTAGACAACCTTCTGGCAGCAAAGAAGATAACAGAAGTAAAGTATCCAGAGTGGCTATCCAACGTGGTGGTGGTGCCTAAGAAGAATGGAAAATGGAGAGTATGCGTGAACTTCACTGATTTCAATAAGGCATGCCCTAAGGATCCCTTCCTGCTACCTCATATCGATGCAATGGTGGATGCAACAACAGGACATGAAATGCTGACATTCCTGGACGCATGGAGTAGCTACAATCAAATCAAAATGGATCCTGCAGATCAAGAAAAGACAGCGTTCATGTCTGAAAGAGGGATATATTGTTACAACGTCATGCCATTCGGCCTAAAGAATGCAGGTTCCACATATCAAAGATTGGTCAACCGCATGTTCAAAGAGAAGATAGGAAGAATAGGTATATATTGATGATATGGTAGTGAAATCAGAGAAAGCTACAGATCATATACGGCACCTGGCAGAGACATTCAGCACCCTGAGGGAGTACAAGTTGAAGCTAAATCCATCTAAATGCACCTTTGGAGGAGTGTGCTCTGGTAAATTCTTAGGCTACATTATAACCCAGAGGGGGATAGAAGCCAGCATCGAGCAGATCAAGGCGGTATTGCAATTGGAGTCACCTGAAAAACCAAAGGACGTTCAGAGACTAGCTGGCAAGGTAGCTAATGTGACTCATTTTAGAGCATATTTTGTCCCCAAATTAGCCTCATTCCTATGCGTTTTAGTGCATAATTGGGTCATTTACTATCTTTAGTCTTTCGTTTTGCATATTCTTTGAGGTTTTGATCCCTTGGTAGGAAAGGAGTAAGAACCTTGCATTTTCGTGGCAAAATGGAGCTAAATTGATCGAATCTAATGACCAAGCATCAAAGTGAAGACAAGACTAGAAGGCCTATGTAAATAATGAAGTAAATGGGCAATGATGAGAAGATCCGTGCATCTCCAACAAAATCCTTGAGGATTGTTGGAGAAAGAAAAGAAGAGAAGCTGACTGGCTAACAATCCGGGCGTCGCAGTGCACGGGACGAGCGTCCTGGCCTACTACAATTCGAGCGTCCTGTTGCTAATCCGCTCGTCCTGGCCCCTCTCAATCCGAGCGTCGCCCTCAGCAAGCCGCTCGGATTCCTCTCCAGTACGGGCCGTCCCTCCCTCAAACCGCTCGGGATGAGCATATTCTATGAAGACTAGCGAAGCGGAGATGAGCATCTCCCTCGAGAGGAGCACTTCCTCAACTTTTCTTATGGGTCTTAATCGTCATTTAAGCCCGTAGTAACCCTAATTTATGTACGTAATCCTTAGTATAAATACCCCATGGTACTAATTAGATTTGGATGTCCTTCATATGCTCTTTTTATGTTCTAATCTCATCTTAATCTTGTAATCAACTCTTAATTTAGCATTAATACAAATCTCATTTCCTTAATTTCTCTATTGTTCATCATTTATTTTGGGTAATTGAAGATTATTTGGGTATTATTGGGAGATTGACAACCTTCCATCAATCATCAAGTATTTCTATTATTCTTTGCTTATTATTTTGGAATCATCATTAGGTATAATTCTCTTACTCCCTTTTTAATTATTGTTAATCATCTTCATTTATTCATCATGTTTTGTCTTGCTAGTATGATTGACAACCTTGTTAGCATGTTAAAGTTGATAATGATTGAGTAGTCATCTTAACTAGGGTTAATGGGGAATTAGGGGAAACCAACATGGGGGATGATTCATGCTTAATCTAATATGTTCACATAATTTATTTGCTTGCTTGTTGTGATCTCAACTTATGCACATGTTATGTTTGATGAAATGCGAGCCTATGAATCCTTACATTTTTTACCCATCACTTACCTATTCAATGAGACTTGTAAGTCATAAACCAACTCGAGTCTCATTAGACCATGCATAAAGTTGAGTAGGGAGGATTAAGTCGACTTGTAGGTGTTGTACAATCTAATCGATTCGGCTCCGGGACCCAAACCTTCCTAGGATTGTAAGATATAAACCAACTCGATCTTATCACAACAATAATTGCTTGCTTATAATTTGAGAATATGTTTGTATGATCAATTCCCATGTATCCCCTATGAACCCATGACACCCTAGTGCTTTTAATCAATTGTTTACATCTCATTTTAATCATGTTGCTTGTTTGTTTACATTGTTATTTAGTTTGGTGATCTCTTATCTCAACCCAAATTGTGACACCCTTAGACACGACCATTTGCAATCGAAAATCCTACATCAATACCCGTCCATTGGGATCCAACCTTTACTTACCTCTTTACTAATAGTAGAGTAGTTTGTGAAGTTATATTGTTTTGGTCTAGGTAACTTTTGTTGACGAGTAACAAAACCGACGAACCAAAAATGGTCCCGTTGCCGGGGATGGTGTTAACGTGATTTGATTTTCTTTGATTGTTCTTAGTTGTGTCTTTATTTGCCTTGAGGAAGTAAAATTCCTCAAGGTTTGTTCTAATTATTTTCGAGTTGTTTGATATTTTGCATGTCTAGAAGATCACAAGGTAACTTGTTACCCATTGATCACGAAATTGAAAGAACTTTGACCAATAATAGAAGACTTGCTAGAAATTCTTTGAGAGGTATTGGTGAGATTGTGGATATTCAACCAAAAAATATTGAGTTCATCAACCCTTTTGCAAGAGAAGGAGAGGGGAACCCAATACAAAATCAACCACAAAATCAACCCACAATGCCTAAATTTTCATCACATTCCGTGCCAACCGAGGAGAACCTACCAAATGGTACTCCCACACCACAACATTTGACCAGTAATTTCATTGCAAAATCCGCATTTATCCAATTAGTCGAAAGAAGCCAATTTGGGGGGATGTCTAGTGAAGACCCTCATTCTCACATGGAGACTTTTTGTGACTATTGTGATGCTATTTCACAAACCGGAGTGACTCAAGACCAAATTCGATGGGTCTTATTTCCTTTTTATTTGATTGGTACCGCGAAACAATGGTTAAAGAGCTTTGATAAGGCTACTCTTGGTATTGACTCTTGGAAGAAATTGGCACTTGCTTTCTACAAAAAGTTCTACCCTCCGGAAAAGACTAACATGCTAAGAGCCCAAATCACGGGATTCAAACAAAGGGACGAAGAATCTTTGTATGAAGCTTGGGAGCGATTCAAAGGAACTTGTCGCTCATGTCCTCATCATGGACTTAGCGAGTGGTTCTTGGTACAACAATTTTGGAATGGTCTATATGAAGACTCCCGAAACATTCTCAACATGGTATCAAATGGTATGTTTACCGAAGTTGACGATAATCAAATATGGAACAAGATTGAGGAAATGGCGGTCCATAACTCACAATATAGTAGACCTCGGAAGGCTACTAGAGGAGGAAAGCATGAAGTGGACTCTATTACTCAATTGGGTGCTCAACTTAGTGTTCATATTGATACTATCAACTTGAAGTTTGAGAAGGCTATGGCTAAACTTGAAGAAGCCTCCAAATCACCTAAGCAACATGTTAATGCCATGGTGGCATCTTCATCAATTCCAAGTGGAATATGTGAGAGTTATGGAACTTTGGGACATGACCAAAATGAATGTAGGGGAACAAGTGAACAAGTGAATGCTTTTCAAGCATACAAGAGTGGCACCCCTTATTCCAACTATTACAATGAAAACACCAAATTGCATCCCAACCTCTCATACAAAAGCCAAAATGTTCAAAACCCTCAAACAACATACACCCCACATCCTATGAGAAACCAAAATCAAAGGCCCTTTTACAACCAAAACCAAGGTTATCAAAATCAAACTCCATACAATCAAACAAATGACCAAGGTTTTGATGTTCAAAAAGCGGTCCTCCAAATGCAAAAGAACCAACAAGAGTTTTTCACTCAAATGCAAAAGGATAACCAAGCAAAAGACATAGCCATTAACAACATACTAGCTCACACAAAGATGTTGGAGACCCAAATGTCTCAATTAGCATCTTCAAGTTCACAAAGACAAAAGGGGCAATTACCACATCAAAGTAATCCCCCAAGACAAGAATCGGTGAGTGCCATCCATTTGAGGAGTGGTACAAACTATGAAGAGCCAAAGAAGCAAGTTGAGGATGATCATTTATTTTGGGTAATTGAAGATTATTTGGGTATTATTGGGAGATTGACAACCTTCCATCAATCATCAAGTATTTCTATTATTCTTTGCTTATTATTTTGGAATCATAATTAGGTATAATTCTCTTACTCCCTTTTTAATTATTGTTAATCATCTTCATTTATTCATCATGTTTTGTCTTGCTAGTATGATTGACAACCTTGTTAGCATGTTAAAGTTGATAATGAGTGAGTAGTCATCTTAACTAGGGTTAATGGGAAATTAGGGGAAACCAACATGGGGGATGATTCATGCTTAATCTAATATGTTCACATAATTTATTTACTTGCTTGTTGTGATCTCAACTTATGCACATGTTATGTTTGATGAAATGCGAGCCTATGAATCCTTGCATTTTTTACCCATCACTTACCTATCAATGAGACTTGTAAGACATAAACCAACTCGAGTCTCATTAGGCCATGCATATAGTTGAGTAGGGAGGATTAAGTTGACTTGTAGGTGTTGTACAATCTAATCGATTCGGCTCCGGGACCCAAACCTTCCTAGGATTGTAAGATATAAACCAACTCGATCCTATCACAACAATAATTGCTTGCTTATAATTTGAGAATATGTTTGTATGATCAATTCCCATGTATCCCCTATGAACCCATGACACCCTAGTGCTTTTAATCAATTGTTTACATCTCATTTTAATCATCTTGCTTGTTTGTTTACATTGTTATTTAGTTTAGTGATCTCTTATATCAACCCAAATTGTGACACCCTTAGACACGACCATTTGCAATCAAAAATCCTACATCAATACCCGTCCCTTGGGATCCGACCTTTACTTACCTCTTTACTAATAGTAGAGTAGTTTGTGAAGTTATAAATATTGTTTTAGTCTAGGTAACTTTTGACGACGAGTAACAAAACCGACGAACCAGTAGCAGCTTTAAGCAGGTTCATCTCAAGGTCCTCAGACAAGTGCAGGCTATTCTACGACATACTAAGAAAGAGCCAGAAGTTTGAATGGACCACAGACCACGAGCAAGCATTCAGGGAGCTGAAACACTATCTCAGCAACCCACCACTACTGTCAAAGCCAGAACTAGGAGAACTGCTGTTCCTCTACCTGGCCGTCACAGAGGTAGCAGTATGTGTCGTTCTAGTCAGAGAGCATGAGAAGGAACAGAGGCTAGTCTATTATGTAAGCAAATCTCTGCTGCCAGCAGAGACCAGGTACACATCTCTTGAAAAGTTAGTGCTAGCTCTAGTAGTGGCATCTTATAAGCTACACCCTTATTTTGAGTCCCACACCATACATGTCGTGACCAACTACCCGCTGAAATCCGTCATGAGGAAACCTGAGCTGTCAGACAGGATGTCAAAATGGTCTATACACCTTAGTGGGTATGATATTCAATATGACCCTAGGACAAATCAAATTACAAGCACTGGCAGACTTTGTTTCAGACTTTAGCCCAACCATCCAAAATCTAGCAGACGAGGAAATCTTGACCCTAGAAGGGGGCAGGGAGACAAGGGTCTGGCAGATGCACATAGACGAAGCCTCCAACCAGAGGGGGGGGGGGGCAGGTGTAGGGTTAATCTTACGATCACCACAGGGGGATCTGATAGCACAGGCAGTGAGATGTGAATTCAAGGCAACTAATAACGAAACAGAATACGAGACTTTGATACTAGGAATGCAGCTAGCTCTGGAGTTGGGAGTCAGGAACCTAAACATATCTAGCGACTCTTTGCTGATAGTCAACCATGTGAATGACGAGTTCATAGCCAGAGACTCAAAAATGATCGCATATTTAAAAATAGCAAAGGAGTTAAAACAGAAATTCAAAACCTGCAAGCTCAAGCAGATTCCCAGAGATCAGAATGTACAAGCAAATGCCTTAGCAACTCTGGGGGCAACATTCAAACCAACAGAACTATCCAGCATTCCCATCGCACACATGCTGGAGCCTTCTATCCAGAAGGCAGACGAAATAGACAGAGGAGAATTGGAGGATCAGCTAGACGAACTGGGAGTTCAGACAGCTACGGAGGCTGGGAGATTCCTCACCAATCGACCGGCCGCTGATCGGCCGATTACACAGCAGTGATCGGGATCGCGGACGCCCTACCTGGACTGGCTGCGCCATAGTAAGCTGTCAGACGACAAGAAGGAAGTAAGAGGCTTCAAAATGAAAGCCTCCAGATTTATACTGATTGATGATATACTCTTCAGGAAATCAGTGGCAGGTCCCTACTTACGATGCTTGGACAAGCAGGAAGCACAGACCGTGTTACATGCTCTCCACAGTAGTGAATGTGGAAACCATGCAGGAGGCAGGAGTCTGTCAAACAAAGCTCTTAGACAAGGCTACTTCTAGCCCACAATGAGGGCAGATGCAGCAGAATACGCCCGTAAGTGTGACGCCTGCCAGCGTTCAGCACCAATGATCCATCAACCAGCAGAGCCCTTGCACCATATCATCTCTCCCTGGCCATTCATGACATGGGGAATGGACATAGTAGGCCCCCTACCTAGAGCCACAGGGAACAGAATATGGATGCTGGCGATGACAGATTACTTCTCCAAGTGGATAGAAGTAGAAGCATTCACAGAAGTGAAGGACAAACATGTTATCTCTTTCATAAAATGCAATATCATCTGCAGGTTTGTCATCCCATCAGAGATCATATGTGACAATGGCTCACAATTCATCTCCAACGATGTTGAGGGATACTGTGCCAGATGGAACATCACCTTAAAAAAATCAGCACCCAGGACTCCAAAATCTAACGGACAAGCTGAGTCCAGCAACAAAATTATCATGGACAATCTGAGAAGGAGGTTACATGAGTAAGGAGGAAAGTAGGAAGATGAATTGCTACTAGTGTTATGGTCAAACAGAACGACACCAAAGATAGCAACATGCCAAACACCATTCAGCCTGGTGTTTGGTGCGGAAGCAGTCATTCCATCAGAAGTTCTAGTTCCCACACACAGGTATGGATGTATGACAGGGGAGCTGAACAACACAGAGATGGCCAGGAGCCTGGACACAGTAGACGAGCTACGAGCAAGTGCAAAGATACGTCTAGCTGCCTACAAGCAGTCAGTTGCCAGGAGTTACAACAAGAATGTGAAAGTCAGGCTCCTGGAGGTAGGAGACCTGGTTCTCCGTGAAGTGTTTCAGAACACTAAAAATCGAAAGGCAGGAAAATTCGTCTACAAATGGGAAAGACCATACCAGGTAGAAGGAGTTATTGGCCATGATGCTTACAAATTAATGACTATGGACGGTCAAATCATACAACGCCCATGGAACATACTTCACCTGAAGAGATATTACTTTTAATAATAAGTAGATTTTTAGCTTACAGAGTAACGTACTATGAAAAGCCAAATTATTTTAAAATAAAAAAGAAAAAGTCCGGTAGTAGGCATACTACCAATTTCATGTCCTTTTCTGATACCCCTGTTTCTCTCAATTTTCAAACTACTATTGGAGTGGTGTGGTCTGAAAGCTTCCTGGGACCACAATTGCTCTGGTACCCCATGAGATGGCGTCAGATACTTCACATCACCCTGATAGGCTTTTCTGCTTTTAGGCTTCTCTAAGTACGTCACTCTGGATCCTAATGTCTATGGTATGTTGAAAGTGTATCTAGCAGGACTGTCAACTGCCAACGCGGGGTGACAAGGCACATGGCACTCCAACATGCCTAACCTACTTTCTCCACTAGGAGCACCCTCACCAGGCGGACTGTGGAACATACGAAAGGGAGCCAGGTTGACAGCTGAAACGCTTACCCAGCTACCCCTGATACCACCCCTGGACGTAGCTCGCACTAATCGCAATTAATCTGGGCCCCAACATGCATGCACACGTATATGGAACGTATGTATCTCTGAGCTACCAGAATCCTAAAGCATCCCATTGGTCCTAGAATGACGATAAACTTGCCTAGATAACGCCCCTGTTGGCTCTAAAACATGATGAACACACCTTGCGTCATGAACAAGGTTAAGTAGTCAAAATTGCGGCATACGCCTAAATCAGTCATCAGACTGACACGGCAGCTAGCTGAGTCTAAATCAGCCTTTTCAGGCTGACACGACTGGTCTAAATCAGCCTCTGAGGTTGACACGACCACCCCTCCCTATAATGTGGCACATGCCTAAATTAGTCAGCAGACTGACACGACTGCTAGCTGAGTCTGAGTCAGCCTCCTCAGGATGACATGACTCGCCTAAATCAGCCAACAAGATGACACGGCAACTACCTAAGCTAAGGAAATTAAAACCTAACACACCAGATGTAATTAAAACTTGCCAAACTAGGTCAAGGGGCATTCCAAAATTCGGCCAAAAGTGCGGCCCCAAAGTTTGATCGCCACCACGGCGAGCCATCATAAAAGATGTTTAAAAATATTACAAGTCTGCCACCAAAGGGTCAGACTACCAAAAGTTCACTGATAAAAAAAACTTCTTAATTTTTGGTCACATTAATGACCTCCACATCTGGCATCTCCTCTGCCTCCTCCTGCTGACCATCTGTTTCAGGTACAGGACCAGCTTGCACACTCTCAGCTACCACAGCTTCCTGAACTCCATCAGCAGCAGCAACCTGAGCTCCTGCGGCGGCAAAATCCAGGGACAACTCTGCATCCACCACCGCAGCCTGCTCAGCCAATGCAGGAGAGTTCACTTCGCCGACTTCAGGCATCAGGATACTCAGATCAGGTTGAACCGGGTACAGGGTCTCCAACTGCTTTTCTTCTTCTTCAATAGCTTACTGAGTTGGAAGCTCTTCAAGGGCAGCACGCATCCCGCTGATCTTTCCCCGCCAGGTAGCATAGACAACGATATTTGTGGCCACGGTGATCATCTGACTAATCCTCTCCTCAGAACGCTTCAAGGAGTCAGATAATGTGCTGCAAACCTCCTGGCTGCGAGCTAGCTGATCAACCCCTTTCTTCAGTTTCGTCTTCGTGCCAGCTAGATCTGCCCTTAGCTCAGCCACCCGTCCTCTCAAATCCGCACGCTGCCTTTCCAGATCAGCGATGGACCCAGTCAGCTCCTTGTTCTTGGCGCTAGTAGCACGGCTGGTGGTTTGCACTATGTTGATCATCTTCCTGTTGTAGAGAGTAGACTGGAAGGCCTGAGGGCAAGAAAAGTCGAAATTAGCAGGAATTCAAGATAAGTGACTTGGAACATGCGGAAGAAGGAGGACAGTTACCATGAA
This sequence comes from Silene latifolia, assembly GCF_048544455.1. Lineage (NCBI taxonomy): Eukaryota > Viridiplantae > Streptophyta > Magnoliopsida > Caryophyllales > Caryophyllaceae > Silene > Silene latifolia. The sequence goes on from NC_133536.1 coordinate 139,132,491, forward strand.
AGCATTACGCACATCGTTTTAAGCCATCTCCTCGAGCTCAAACTCCGAGAAGGCATCCACCATGGAGGGGAAGATTATCTGGTCAATCTCAGGCCAGTATGGCACCTTGTCAACGTTGCCGAAGCCATCTGGGAAGTGAGCGATGATGCCACCGCTGACAGAAGCACGAGGGCTAGCAGGAGGAGTAGGAGGATGACGAGACAACGGGCTAACCTCTAAAGGTTCAGTCCGAGCAGAACTAGAGTGAGTAGAAGATGACTGGAAAGAGGCAGCAGGGGCGCTCCTCTTTGAGGCAGAAGCTGTATCAGGGCTGGCAGCGACTCTCTTCCTCTTAGCACTTTCAAAAATGACCTCTAGAGGATCAACCTTGGAACCTGGAAGCAGCCATAATTTCAGGTGGCAGAAACACTAGATAAACAGCAGGATAACATGCAAGCAGAGATAACATTAGACAACTTACCAGAAGACATGCTGTGAGCTGTCTGTTCTGGATCGGAGGAAGAAGCAGGTGAGTATACGGGTAGCAGATCAGGAAATTTCCTCTCAGACAGAGGGATGCAGAACAATTTGTTGCGAGCAGGAATTGGGGCACCAATACGGGTCAGGTAACAGGGACCTGCACGAAAATGGCAGAGTAAGCCAGTAAGCATTGAGATGAACAAGCCAGGCGTTAGGAAAGCTACTTACTTGAAGTAATAATCCATTTCTCGAAGACATAGTCAGCAGGCGGCTGGATAGAAGCCTTCCTCACGTAGAAGAAGTCCTCAAACCATTTCTCGTCCCCGGACTTTGACACATGCTTGAAGGGAGTCTCACCTGAACCCCGGAGCGAGAACTGGCCTCTTCCCAGGGACCTGATATCATACATATGGGCCAGATCGCCCAGAGAGATAGAATTGCCAGTATTCTGGCAGGCAGCTAAGGAGTAGAGGAGAACCCTCCAGATGGTGGCAGAAATTTGTGCCATAGCAAAGTTATTGGTAAAGATGAAGTCTTGGATAAGCTTTAAAAAGGGGAAACGGAGGCCGTATCTAAATGGGTATAGATAGAGACAAACCCACCCTAGGCGGATGGCATCGGCTTTCTGACCCGGTTCAGGGATGGCTATGTCCACCCCATCACCAAGACCGAGCATACCCTTGATTAAGGGAATGTCAGCGGCAGTCAAGGTAGAGTTACAGTCATGGGGATGAGTGAAGAGATTCCGCGAAGGGAAGATGGGGTCAGGGTTACGGTCAGTTGGGGTGGAGGACGAAGAAGCTTGTCGAGTTTTTCCCATAATTGGAAAGGAAAGGAAAAAAGAAAGAAGAAAGGAGAAGAGGGAAGGAGTACCTGGTGAAATGAACGGCGGTGGGAGCACAAGAAGGCCGGCGGGGAAGACAAAAGAAAAAGGAAGGAATAAGAAGGGGGGTTTTTTGAGGGAAATGATGAAGTGAATAAATAAAGTGAGGGGGGAGTTGAGTTTATAAAGGAAGAGAGAGAGAGAAGGGCGCGAGAAATGAGGAGGTGGGCGGCGAGTAATGATGAGTGCGCAGGGAAGTGTGTGAAATGACGGCTTAGGGTTTTAAAAATCAACTACGTAAATTCCTTGTTCGGCACCTTGAAGCGTACCTCGCAAGGAATTGGGGGCAAACTGTTTGGGCTAAAATTTACATAATAGGTAAAGCCCACTTAGTAAATAATTGAGGAAATGGGCCATGAAGGGATGAACCATGAAAGGGGAGTCCGTGGGTGGAGGAAGGTCAATGGGCTAGGAAGCGCGCAAGGGAAGGCGAGGCCCACTGAGAAGAGCGTCCGTGTTTAAGAAAGAGTTCAGGGAGAAGTCAGGGAGATCAGGGAGAATGGAGGGAGATGGCGTGTTATGGAAAGAGTTATTATGGAAGTTATATTCCTTTCCATAAACGTGGTAGGATACACCTAGGGTTCTTACCCTATAAATAGCCAAGGAAGCCATCAAAGAAGGACATTCAGGATCTCACACACAATACCTTGTGCTAGCTAACTTTACATTCCGTCTCAATTGTATTCATCCTCTCATTCGAAACTAGTGCAATATTTGGCAGGGTACCGTCCCTCCCGCGGTTGTTCCCACGTTGGGTTTTCCGCGTCACCAAATCCTACGTGTCAATTTATATTCCGTACTTTATTTCCTCATTTAAAATATCAAATACAAACGATCAATTAAGCAACCAACGAGTAAGACCGCATTGACCTAATACGATTAACTTGGTAAAAATCACCTAAACAATAATCATACTTGATCGTTTTACCAAAGAATTTTCATTATAACTTCATCCGTGGTTCCCGTCATCTTTGAATGTCATTGTATAATAATACTCCGTTAGTATTCTCTTCCTTTGGTGTCGAAAGGAGAGCGCAATTGTATTCCACAAGAGTATTTGTGAAATTCGGGGCATGTAATAGTGTCGAATATTTTTGAAGAAAAGTGTTTCGTGGATGATAACAAGATATCATATCCAGGAGATATAAATTTATTTCCGCTTGATTGTCTCGTTACGGTTTCAACACTGTTGTATACCCTCTATATCTAACAATCTTCAAGAATTATTTGTCAATGATCGAAATCGGTATGCGAAACGACAATGTTAAAAGGTTTTAATGGAGTCAATAATGAGATAAGTGAAAATTGGCATAATGGTTCCGTTGAAATATCGGTAAAAGGTTAACTGGACAATTTCATGTTCATATTGATAAAAAAAGATACGTGACGACAATAAACTGCGTATGAAAATCAGTAGAATTTTCTGCTTTTCGTGCAGTTTGTTGTTTCACTAATGTTGTTGAACGTTTTCTTATTTGATCTCATATACGGTCATATGGAATATTTATCCAGTGGTGGTTGACTTTATTTGCATGCCATAATTCCAAATTATTGCAAATCATGCTTCTGTTGTCATATAAGAGTTGGTAATAAGTTTGTGAACATGATTTGTATGAAGCATACTCTATTATCATTTAATAAGATGATGCATGTGTATTGGGTGCAATTCGTTATTTCATTTCTATCATTGTCTATCAGTATGTTGATGTGCTCTTGCACCACATACCACAACACTTTGATTAAGTGATTAACATGGTGCCATTAATTATCAATGTGTATGATTGATATATTGGAAAATGTTATGTACCGTCATATTATTGTAAGGTTATTTACCTTGTAAAAGATTTTTTTATCATTATGTTCTTCTGTGAAGGATATGGGAGAGGTAATATGATCCTTGATATCAGAATCAAGTGTGAAAGAATGATGACTATCCTCCTGTTAGTACTCTCATGGTTCGAGTATGAGACTTTTATCCTGTGGTGAAATGGAGTCATCATTAGGGTTCTTCACAATAGATTAAGTGTTTAATTATGCCGTTAAAGTTGAGTAAGTGATGTAGAATTACGTCAAATTAATGTTAAATCTAAGGTGTAGAAATATGCATTGGAAATAGTTGTGATTTTTTGTAAATAGAACATAAAAGAAGGGATAAATACGTGAATCTCACTCTAACCTCACAAGGAAATCAATCGAATCACTAAAACTCAGCCTCGCAAGGTTGAATCAATCAATCATCAATACATATATATATATAAAGCAGGAACTTTTCAAGCGATATTAGAGAGTCCAAATTTTTATAATTCCTAACAAGCGTAGATTTCGAAACAAATTTAATAAAATTATCCTAATAAAAGTAGATTTTTTAATATTTTAATAAGGTTATCCTAGTAGAAGTAGATTAAATTTATTTTAATAAGATTATTGTAACGCCCCGTAATTTCGGACCGTTAATATATTTCGGAAATAATTTATTAATCAAATAAAAGTTGATATTTAAGTATTTAATGTAAAAATAAATTAAAGAAATATAATTTTATTATATTTTGAAGAAAAGTATTTATTTTGATAGTTTCGAAATGTTTAAAAATAGTTTAAACAGTGTAAAACTTTTTATTTCGAAATAAGGGCGTATCGGGGGGAAAATGACAATTCGTTTGAACGTTGGGTAAACGAAATTGGAAATGTACTCAATTTTCTTGTAATCTCGTGTTTAAAAACTTTGGTCTTGACGGAATTTGCGTTTGACTTACGGATTTAATTATTATTGAAACGAGTCAAAACCGACTCGTAAAAATCCCGACTAAAAATCCCGCACCTTCCTTTCCTCCTTTCCTTTCTCCCTTACGCGGCACCCCCTTCCCCTTTTCTTTCTTTTTTCTGATTTTTTTGTTCTTAAGTCATCTTCATCCTCTAAAACCAAAACCAAACAAATTTCAACAAAAATTCAAGCTATTTTGGCCATAATTTCTTCGTTTCTTATCGGATTTTTGCATAATTTACCTTTCCGGAATCCCCTCGCCGAGATCTACAACTTAGTATGTTCTAATTTCAGTTTTCATTAAGTTGTTTTAAGACGAAATTTTGGTATTTTCGGTTTATATACTTATCTTTGTGTTTTAATTGTTTATTTAGGTGAAGAATTGGAGGACGAGTTCGGGGACTCGTATATTGTAGAGGATAGCGGCTAGTTGTTGTTAGGGTTTCGGTTTTGAGGTGCTAATTGCTCTTTTTCTAGCTTAAGGTAACATATTACGAGTTACTCGACGAAAGATCGTCACATGTTTTGATTTTTGTATGTTTGGTGATTTTTGTTTGAGTAGTAGTTATCACATGTTAAAATTTGTTGCATGCATGCTTAATTTGTGCCTTTTGTTAGTTTAAATTATCAAAGTTGAATTGGGAACGATTAATTAATGTTTAGACGGTCTTTTACTAAACAAAAATGGAAAAAAATGGTGGTGTAGGGGGACGGGCAGCAGGCCGGCAGGCCCGTGGCAGGCCCACGGCTAGCCCACGGCTGACCCGGGTTGGTCCGTTGCTTGTTTCGCGGTTTTCCTTGCAAAATTTGTCATTTCAGGTTTATTAATGACATAGTTAGTATGAGTACACTTTAGGAATTGAATCATATAAGTAATAAAAATTATGTTAATGGTAAATCTATGCTTATGTTAATAGTTATCACATGTTAGGATAGTTTACAAAATGAATTTGTAAATAATAGGCTCAAAATGAATTGTATAGGGATAATTGTAATGTTTTGTTGATTGTGCCGAAAACTGAGCCTTAGTCCCTTTGACTGATGCGATGTCAGTTAATTGAGTGATTGGTCAGCCGCAATTTAACCCGTACCTGTCGCAGGGTTGGGGTTGCGGGTAAAAATTCGGTTGTATGAATTAGATAATCGGCCTTTTTCTTGTTTTAGGCCATTTATCAAGCTTTAGTTCACATGTATAGCTTATTGAATTTAATAGTGTCTTGTATTGTAGAAATGGCCCTAGTTTCCCCTAAAGCCTTTAATATTGTTAAAATTGCTAGAATTAGAAATTAGTATTGAATACTTATTGAGGATATAGTTGGGTTGTTTGCTGAATAGACATTTATATAGCCTTTCACATGATAGAATGTTAGAATTTATGTTGGTAAGTAGGACTTTTTGCCCTCTTATGGTTAAGTGGGTGTCTTACTTGACTTGTGTGGTGAGTCTTGTGTGGTGTGGGCTAAAGTATTCAAGCTGGGACTAGCTGGGACTAGGTCCTAGGTGAGTACTTCGGCCTTCATCATAGATAGGTCTTTATAGTCTTTGACGAGTATATGTTCACTGCTTGATAGCCTTTGTGTTCCTGACTAGTGGATTTATATCCAAGTTGGGGCATGACCTCAGTTACTTATTTTGATAGTAAGGGGTCAGCTTAAGTACTAGCCAACCCTTTGGTGGACTCCTTAGGGTACTCACTTTGTTTTTAGAAAAATTGTGGGTCTTGGGTGCGGTGGTGTGTATCCGCATGTCTAGGTCTGCGCAGATTTTAGGCTAGGGTTGTGTTGTCTCTTGGCCATGTTTTATTAATATTAACCGCTGAGCCAAGATACCGGTTCGATTACCTTCCCTACCTCGTGGTATAGACTCGAGTTACAAAGTGACTATTGACCGTGCTAAGAACTTATGCCTGTCTTTGATATATTGCCCTTTCTTGTATGGTGATTTTATGAACTGTAATAGGTGAGATATAAGCGGTTCTGATTGATAAAGTTTGGATTACTATTTGAATTATATGATTCACATGATAGTTTAGTTTGGTCAGTTTAGGGGTCATAGGTTAGATTACATGATAATTACATTGTTTATCATATTGTTTACATGTTTTACTACATGTTACATTAATTTTGACGATTCGTGGCTGGGAGGACTCGAAGTTACTCCCCACTGAATTGTGGCTTTCGTGTTTGTATAAAATGCGATTGACAGGTTGTTGATGCTTAGTTGGGGTCACAGACGAGCTAGTGAGCAAGGAACCTTGGACCTAGTTTGGCTTTCTTTTGTAGAAACCTTTTATCTTTTGGTTTTGTATATAATTTGAAGGGACATATGTCTCCCTTTTCTATTTTGGGTTGTATCATTATGTATTTTCTTACCTTTAGCGGTGTAAGTAAGTTAGATTGTTAGCAATTGCAGGTTTTGGCACCCGTCTATTGGGAACGTTGGAAATGTTGTGATTGGTTTAGGAAAATTTTTGAAATTACAGGTTTTGGCTAGTTGAACCAATTACAAACATATCCTACCAGTTTTTCCGTAGAATTTACGCATTTAAGTAATTAGATAACGCTAAATTTTTAAGGGTCTCACAGTTGGTATCAGAGCCTATTGCTCCCGATGCACGTTTGTGCACCCCACTTAAAATCATTTGACCTTTAAATAATAAACTTGTGAGATGGGTAGGATGGGTAGATTTAGGATTTTATGTGGTAGTCTGTTTGTGATTGCTAATTGTTAGGTACTAATTGATTTTTCTCTTTTGTAAGATGGCTCTCCAATAGATGTAGATAATGCAATCTTACCTTAGTCTTCCAATCTCGTTGTTTATTCGTCTTTCAAATTCCTCTTCTCTCGCCTTGGTAACTACCTTTCAATTCTTTTTCCCGATTCATTTTAGGTCCGTTTTCTTCTTATAATAAAGTCCATGTGGACACCTTCCTTTTATTCCGCAGGATAGTTCCCTTGTTCAAGAGAACCCGGTTTTGAGAGAATGTATCATTGGAGGGCGTGAACGAGTTGAGAAATTGATTGGTTAAGGTTTGAGTTGTATAGGAGAATATAACTTGGGATCCTTTGGTTAGACTTGTTAGTTGTGCATGATATGAGAGCCTAGTGAGTTGAGGAACACCTTTGGATTTATGTCTATTGAGAGCTTGTTTGTTATAGATGATTGAGCATGGGTACTACCTTAGCACATAAGATGGAATGAACCTGAGCTACTTCATTTGAGAGTCTCGATGTTTCTTATGGAGAATTAAAGGAATGATAGTTAGCCCTAATCCTTGTAGGCCTTGAAAGGAATACAATAGGACATTAACGTTGCTTAATGGTTTGGTATCGTACTTTGGAATTAGTTAGTTTGTTAAACCTTTTGAGTTGACCAAATCTAGTATAGAGTAGCCCTTGTTGACCATATTAATCATATCTGAATTTGAGAATTTTGGTGGAAAGTTATTCGATGTAGTTCGTGAGTTCAAAGATGCGATTCTAATTTATGGTATCGGAGACTAGAAGTATTAAGTGGTGAGATGATGGAGTAAACAAGCCATGGTACTTGGGGATGACATAGCAAGTAAAGTTCGATGATGAGAATTGTAAAGGAGATACCTTGGGACTTGAATGGTAACAAATGAATTGGTGTGGTGAATTGATTTTGGCTCTTAGAACCAATTGAGTCGAGGAATACCTACCATTGTGGAGTCCTTGTTAGTCCTATAATTTGGTAGACTTTTGGGGCTTTGTTGAGCACCTTAGTGATGTAACCTTATCATATCGATCATAAGCTTGGATGAGTGTTTGGTAAGCGGTAACCCTTTCATTGTGCCGCTTCTATTCTCCTTTCCTTCTCTTTAACGTTCGTTGAACCCTGTTTTTATGCCGAAATTTACGTATCTTCTTCTTGCCCTAGAAATCTTCTTAACTCGAATACCTCTTATTTTTGTCAACCGTTATCTTTACGGTCTGACTCCTTAGTTTCCTAACTTGTCAGGTTCATGCACCCTTCGAAAATATCTTACCGTTTCTCTATCCCGTTATCACTCCTTATCTCCTTAGTATAGTTGGTACCTTGTTGACCATGTTTACAGAGTTAGTGAGATGTGACTTAAGGATATAGGATTGACTAAGTAGTCGAGTTTGTGATTGGCTTCCATAATCACTTTGGTATGTGGGTTTGATAATGTATATGTTACCGTGTGAGAAATGTTAAGTGTGGGTTTATTAGTTGGTTTTTAGTGAGTGATATTGATTATTACTTGAAGTATGGTATGAGGGTGAGAGTAGGCTACGTTGTGGGAAGTCTTAGCACTTGTTTTGGTAACTAGAAAGGGGTAATGGTATGGTTGACACCAATTGTTAGGTTAAAGAACATCGTTTCACTTATGGTTTTAGGAACTTTGAGGTGATAAAATATTGTTACAATTAAGACCTTGTTCCTTGGGAATTTGATGGTAAGTAAGTTTTAGGATGTCAAATTTGAAAGAATATTCCTTGAGATGTTGATAACTATAATGGTTTGGTGATGTGATTTGGTATTGTAGTTGACTCTTGAGAGTTCTTGAGTTGAGAGAGACTTAGTGTTGAGAAGAATTTGTTAACCCTATAGATTTATAGACCTTGAGGTCGCATTGAGTACTTGAGATGATGGGAGGATGTTGTAGCTGAGTGTAGATCCGCTTTTGGCAATCCTTAATAAGCAAAAGGATAGAAAACTTGAGATCCTATTGATTTTTTTCAGATTTTGGGGTTGGTATATTACTACCTTGTTTTGAAATGAGAATCTGGTGAACTATTTGAGGAACTTTCTTTTGGAGTTTATAGCTTGGTATTGGAATTCTTGATTAAAGATTTATTTGTTTTGAGGAACCCATAGTTGACACTAGTTGTATACGAATATAGCTTTGTTGGAAGCCTTGACCTTAGGCTTGTGGAAGTTGTTTCTGGATGTTTGAGGATTTAGAACGATGAGATCACACTTATAGTGGAATACTTTGTTTCAGGGAATAGATTAGGATGAGGTAACATAAGCGATTGAAGAAACCCTTGGGAGTGATCAGCGTTTCCTTGTTGTCTAATTTCCCTTCTTCCTCGATTATGAGCGTTACCGCTCATACCTCTTTTCCTTACTTCATCATACTCCTCTCATAAGTTTGATGTTGGTAACCTATGAAACTCCATCTTTGACACCCTTTTAGGTTCGACTTCAATTCTGACCCCATGAAATTCATACAGCTCTTTTGATTAGTTAAGCTTGAATCCTTTTAGCATACCTGCTCCTATGATGTCTAAGTTACTTTTCACTTCGGGGAATTTCTAAATAATTCAAGCTACCAGTTTCGATTCATTCTTGAAAGTTTATGTCACTTCTGCAAACCTAACCTATTTTTAAAGATTTGAAAATGAAATTTTGATTTATTTCCGTAAGGTATTCCTTTTTCTTACTCTTTTTCCGCATTACTAAGCCGTATTTAATCATAATTAGTAAAGATAGTATTCTTACTGTAGAACCTTAAACTAAAATTTTGAAAATACTTATATGATTTTTAATGGTTTTAACATTAATGAGTGTTTAATCTCGTTGTTGGTGACGTCCCAATAATGGGTTTTGGTGTAGAAATATTTTATTGTTTTGATATGAATGTGGATGTTCTTGTCTGATCAACAAGAGTATCACCGTTTCATTGAAAAGATACCTATATTTTCTAATAACTATAATGTCTCCTTTTAAGTTTCGAGGACGAAACTTTTTAAAAGGAGGGGTGATTGTAACGCCCCGTAATTTCGGACCGTTAATATATTTCGGAAATAATTTATTAATCAAATAAAAGTTGATATTTAAGTATTTAAAGTAAAAATAAATTAAAGAAATATAATTTTATTATATTTTGAAGAAAAGTATTTATTTTGATAGTTTTGAAATGTTTAAAAATAGTTTAAACCATGTAAAACTTTTTATTTCGAAATAAGGGCGTATCGGGGGGAAAATGACAATTCGTTTGAACGTTGGGTAAACGAAATTGGAAATGTACTCAATTTTCTTGTAATCTCGTGTTTAAAAACTTTGGTCTTGACGGAATTTGCGTTTGACTTACGGATTTAATTATTATTGAAACGAGTCAAAACCGACTCGTAAAAATCCCGACTAAAAATCCCGCACCTTCCTTTCCTCCTTTCCTTTCTCCCTTACGCACACCCCTTCCCCTTTTCTTTCTTTTTTCTGATTTTTTTGTTCTTAAGTCATCTTCATCCTCTAAAACCAAAACCAAACAAATTTCAACAAAAATTCAAGCTATTTTGGCCATAATTTCTTCGTTTCTTATCGGATTTTTGCATAATTTACCTTTCCGGAATCCCCTCGCCGAGATCTACAACTTAGTATGTTCTAATTTCAGTTTTCATTAAGTTGTTTTAAGACGAAATTTCGGTATTTTCGGTTTATATACTTATCTTTGTGTTTTAATTGTTTATTTAGGTGAAGAATTGGAGGACGAGTTCGGGGACTCGTATATTGTAGAGGATAGCGGCTAGTTGTTGTTAGGGTTTCAGTTTTGAGGTGCTAATTGCTCTTTTTCTAGCTTAAGGTAACATATTACGAGTTACTCGACGAAAGATCGTCACATGTTTTGATTTTTGTATGTTTGGTGATTTTTGTTTGAGTAGTAGTTATCACATGTTAAAATTTGTTGCATGCATGCTTAATTTGTGCCTTTTGTTAGTTTAAATTATCAAAGTTGAATTGGTAACGATTAATTAATGTTTAGACGGTCTTTTACTAAACAAAAATGGAAAAAAATGGTGGTGTAGGGGACGGGCAAAGAAATGCAAGGCAGGCCGTGGCAGTGCCCACGGCCGACCCGGTTGGTCCGTTGCTTGTTTCGCGGTTTTCCATGCAAAATTTGTCATTTCGGGTTTATTAATGACATAGTTAGTATGAGTACACTTTAGGAATTGAATCATATAAGTAATAAAAATTATGTTAATGGTAAATCTATGCTTATGTTAATAGTTATCACATGTTAGGATAGTTTACAAAATGAATTTGTAAATAATAGGCTCAAAATGAATTGTATAGGGATAATTGTAATGTTTTGTTGATTGTGCCGAAAACTGAGCCTTAGTCCCTTTGACTGATGCGATGTCAGTTAATTGAGTGATTAGTCGGTCACCGCAATTTAACCCACTGTCGCAGGTCAGGGTTGCGGGTAAAAATTCGGTTGTATGAATTAGATAATCGGCCTTTTTCTTGTTTTAGGCCATTTATCAAGCTTTAGTTCACATGTATAGCTTATTGAATTTAATAGTGTCTTGTATTGTAGAAATGGCCCTAGTTTCCCCTAAAGCCTTTAATATTGTTAAAATTGCTAGAATTAGAAATTAGTATTGAATACTTATTGAGGATATAGTTGGGTTGTTTGCTGAATAGACATTTATATAGCCTTTCACATGATAGAATGTTAGAATTTATGTTGGTAAGTAGGACTTTTTGCCCTCTTATGGTTAAGTGGGTGTCTTACTTGACTTGTGTGGTGAGTCTTGTGTGGTGTGGGCTAAAGTATTCAAGCTGGGACTAGCTGGGACTAGGTCCTAGGTGAGTACTTCGGCCTTCATCATAGATAGGTCTTTATAGTCTTTGACGAGTATATGTTCACTGCTTGATAGCCTTTGTGTTCCTGACTAGTGGATTTATATCCAAGTTGGGGCATGACCTCAGTTACTTATTTTGATAGTAAGGGGTCAGCTTAAGTACTAGCCAACCCTTTGGTGGACTCCTTAGGGTACTCACTTTGTTTTTAGAAAAATTGTGGGTCTTGGGTGCGGTGGTGTGTATCCGCATGTCTAAGTCTGCGCAGATTTTAGGCTAGGGTTGTGTTGTCTCTTGGCCATGTTTTATTAATATTAACCGCTGAGCCAAGATACCGGTTCGATTACCTTCCCTACCTCGTGGTATAGACTCGAGTTACAAAGTGACTATTGACCGTGCTAAGAACTTATGCCTGTCTTTGATATATTGCCCTTTCTTGTATGGTGATTTTATGAACTCGTAATAGGTGAGATGTAAGCGATTCTGATTGATAAAGTTTGGATTACTATTTGAATTATATGATTCACATGATAGTTTAGTTTGGTCAGTTTAGGGGTCATAGGTTAGATTACATGATAATTACATTGTTTATCATATTGTTTACATGTTTTACTACATGTTACATTAATTTTGACGATTCGTGGCTGGGAGGACTCGAAGTTACTCCCCACTGAATTGTGGCTTTCGTGTTTGTATAAAATGCGATTGACAGGTTGTTGATGCTTAGTTGGGGTCACGGGCGAGCTAGTGAGCAAGGAACCTTGGACCTAGTTTGGCTTTCTTTTGTAGAAACCTTTTATCTTTTGGTTTTGTATATAATTTGAAGGGACATATGTCTCCCTTTTCTATTTTGGGTTGTATCATTATGTATTTTCTTACCTTTAGCGGTGTAAGTAAGTTAGATTGTTAGCAATTGCAGGTTTTGGCACCCGTCTATTGGGAACGTTGGAAATGTTGTGATTGGTTTAGGAAAATTTTTGAAATTACAGGTTTTGGCTAGTTGAACCAATTACAAACATATCCTACCAGTTTTTCCGTAGAATTTACGCATTTAAGTAATTAGATAACGCTAAATTTTTAAGGGTGTCACATTTGGTATCGAGCCTATTGCTCCCGATGCACGTTTGTGCACCCCACTTAAAATCATTTGACCTTTAAATAATAAACTTGTGAGATGGGTAGGATGGGTAGATTTAGGATTTTATGTGGTAGTCTGTTTGTGATTGCTAATTGTTAGGTACTAATTGATTTTTCTCTTTTGTAAGATGGCTCTCCAATAGATGTAGATAATGCAATCTTACCTTAGTCTTCCAATCTCGTTGTTTATTCGTCTTTCAAATTCCTCTTCTCTCGCCTTGGTAACTACCTTTCAATTCTTTTTCCCGATTCATTTTAGGTCCGTTTTCTTCTTATAATAAAGTCCATGTGGACACCTTCCTTTTATTCCGCAGGATAGTTCCCTTGTTCAAGAGAACCCGGTTTTGAGAGAATGTATCATTGGAGGGCGTGAACGAGTTGAGAAATTGATTGGTTAAGGTTTGAGTTGTATAGGAGAATATAACTTGGGATCCTTTGGTTAGACTTGTTAGTTGTGCATGATATGAGAGCCTAGTGAGTTGAGGAACACCTTTGGATTTATGTCTATTGAGAGCTTGTTTGTTATAGATGATTGAGCATGGGTACTACCTTAGCACATAAGATGGAATGAACCTGAGATACTTCATTTGAGAGTCTCGATGTTTCTTATGGAGAATTAAAGGAATGATAGTTAGCCCTAATCCTTGTAGGCCTTGAAAGGAATACAATAGGACATTAACGTTGCTTAATGGTTTGGTATCGTACTTTGGAATTAGTTAGTTTGTTAAACCTTTTGAGTTGACCAAATCTAGTATAGAGTAGCCCTTGTTGACCATATTAATCATATCTGAATTTGAGAATTTTGGTGGAAAGTTATTCGATGTAGTTCGTGAGTTCAAAGATGCGATTCTAATTTATGGTATCGGAGACTAGAAGTATTAAGTGGTGAGATGATGGAGTAAACAAGCCATGGTACTTGGGGATGACATAGCAAGTAAAGTTCGATGATGAGAATTGTAAAGGAGATACCTTGGGACTTGAATGGTAACAAATGAATTGGTGTGGTGAATTGATTTTGGCTCTTAGAACCAATTGAGTCGAGGAATACCTACCATTGTGGAGTCCTTGTTAGTCCTATAATTTGGTAGACTTTTGGGGCTTTGTTGAGCACCTTAGTGATGTAACCTTATCATATCGATCATAAGCTTGGATGAGTGTTTGGTAAGCGGTAACCCTTTCATTGTGCCGCTTCTATTCTCCTTTCCTTCTCTTTAACGTTCGTTGAACCCTGTTTTTATGCCGAAATTTACGTATCTTCTTCTTGCCCTAGAAATCTTCTTAACTCGAATACCTCTTGTTTTTGTCAACCGTTATCTTTACGGTCTGACTCCTTAGTTTCCTAACTTGTCAGGTTCATGCACCCTTCGAAAATATCTTACCGTTTCTCTATCCCGTTATCACTCCTTATCTCCTTAGTATAGTTGGTACCTTGTTGACCATGTTTACAGAGTTAGTGAGATGTGACTTAAGGATATAGGATTGACTAAGTAGTCGAGTTTGTGATTGGCTTCCATAATCACTTTGGTATGTGGGTTTGATAATGTATATGTTACCGTGTGAGAAATGTTAAGTGTGGGTTTATTAGTTGGTTTTTAGTGAGTGATATTGATTATTACTTGAAGTATGGTATGAGGGTGAGAGTAGGCTACGTTGTGGGAAGTCTCAGCACTTGTTTTGGTAACTAGAAAGGGGTAATGGTATGGTTGACACCAATTGTTAGGTTAAAGAACATCGTTTCACTTATGGTTTTAGGAACTTTGAGGTGATAAAATATTGTTACAATTAAGACCTTGTTCCTTGGGAATTTGATGGTAAGTAAGTTTTAGGATGTCAAATTTGAAAGAATATTCCTTGAGATGTTGATAACTATAATGGTTTGGTGATGTGATTTGGTATTGTAGTTGACTCTTGAGAGTTCTTGAGTTGAGAGAGACTTAGTGTTGAGAAGAATTTGTTAACCCTATAGATTTATAGACCTTGAGGTCGCATTGAGTACTTGAGATGATGGGAGGATGTTGTAGCTGAGTGTAGATCCGCTTTTGGCAATCCTTAATAAGCAAAAGGATAGAAAACTTGAGATCCTATTGATTTTTTTCAGATTTTGGGGTTGGTATATTACTACCTTGTTTTGAAATGAGAATCTGGTGAACTATTTGAGGAACTTTCTTTTGGAGTTTATAGCTTGGTATTGGAATTCTTGATTAAAGATTTATTTGTTTTGAGGAACCCATAGTTGACACTAGTTGTATACGAATATAGCTTTGTTGGAAGCCTTGACCTTAGGCTTGTGGAAGTTGTTTCTGGATGTTTGAGGATTTAGAACGATGAGATCACACTTATAGTGGAATACTTTGTTTCAGGGAATAGATTAGGATGAGGTAACATAAGCGATTGAAGAAACCCTTGGGAGTGACTGGCGTTTCCTTGTTGTCTAATTTCCCTTCTTCCTCGATTATGAGCGTTACCGCTCATACCTCTTTTCCTTACTTCATCATACTCCTCTCATAAGTTTGATGTTGGTAACCTATGAAACTCCATCTTTGACACCCTTTTAGGTTCGACTTCAATTCTGACCCCATGAAATTCATACAGCTCTTTTGATTAGTTAAGCTTGAATCCTTTTAGCATACCTGCTCCTATGATGTCTAAGTTACTTTTCACTTCGGGGAATTTCTAAATAATTCAAGCTACCAGTTTCGATTCATTCTTGAAAGTTTATGTCACTTCTGCAAACCTAACCTATTTTTAAAGATTTGAAAATGAAATTTTGATTTATTTCCGTAAGGTATTCCTTTTTCTTACTCTTTTTCCGCATTACTAAGCCGTATTTAATCATAATTAGTAAAGATAGTATTCTTACTGTAGAACCTTAAACTAAAATTTTGAAAATACTTATATGATTTTTAATGGTTTTAACATTAATGAGTGTTTAATCTCGTTGTTGGTGACGTCCCAATAATGGGTTTTGGTGTAGAAATATTTTATTGTTTTGATATGAATGTGGATGTTCTTGTCTGATCAACAAGAGTATCACCGTTTCATTGAAAAGATACCTATATTTTCTAATAACTATAATTTCTCCTTTTAAGTTTCGAGGACGAAACTTTTTAAAAGGAGGGGTGATTGTAACGCCCCGTAATTTCGGACCGTTAATATATTTCGGAAATAATTTATTAATCAAATAAAAGTTGATATTTAAGTATTTAAAGTAAAAATAAATTAAAGAAATATAATTTTATTATATTTTGAAGAAAAGTATTTATTTTGATAGTTTTGAAATGTTTAAAAATAGTTTAAACCGTGTAAAACTTTTTATTTCGAAATAAGGGCGTATCGGGGGGAAAATGACAATTCGTTTGAACGTTGGGTAAACGAAATTGGAAATGTACTCAATTTTCTTGTAATCTCGTGTTTAAAAACTTTGGTCTTGACGGAATTTGCGTTTGACTTACGGATTTAATTATTATTGAAACGAGTCAAAACCGACTCGTAAAAATCCCGACTAAAAATCCCGCACCTTCCTTTCCTCCTTTCCTTTCTCCCTTACGCGGCACCCCCTTCCCCTTTTCTTTCTTTTTTCTGATTTTTTTGTTCTTAAGTCATCTCCATCCTCTAAAACCAAAACCAAACAAATTTCAACAAAAATTCAAGCTATTTTGGCCATAATTTCTTCGTTTCTTATCGGATTTTTGCATAATTTACCTTTCCGGAATCCCCTCGCCGAGATCTACAACTTAGTATGTTCTAATTTCAGTTTTCATTAAGTTGTTTTAAGACGAAATTTCGGTATTTTCGGTTTATATACTTATCTTTGTGTTTTAATTGTTTATTTAGGTGAAGAATTGGAGGACGAGTTCGGGGACTCGTATATTGTAGAGGATAGCGGCTAGTTGTTGTTAGGGTTTCGGTTTTGAGGTGCTAATTGCTCTTTTTCTAGCTTAAGGTAACATATTACGAGTTACTCGACGAAAGATCGTCACATGTTTTGATTTTTGTATGTTTGGTGATTTTTGTTTGAGTAGTAGTTATCACATGTTAAAATTTGTTGCATGCATGCTTAATTTGTGCCTTTTGTTAGTTTAAATTATCAAAGTTGAATTGGGAACGATTAATTAATGTTTAGACGGTCTTTTACTAAACAAAAATGGAAAAAAATGGTGGTGTAGGGGACGGGCGGCGGCCGGCAGTTCGTGGCGTGCCCACGGCTAGCCCACGGCCGACCGGGTTGGTCCGTTGCTTGTTTCGCGGTTTTCCTTGCAAAATTTGTCATTTCAGGTTTATTAATGACATAGTTAGTATGAGTACACTTTAGGAATTGAATCATATAAGTAATAAAAATTATGTTAATGGTAAATCTATGCTTATGTTAATAGTTATCACATGTTAGGATAGTTTACAAAATGAATTTGTAAATAATAGGCTCAAAATGAATTGTATAGGGATAATTGTAATGTTTTGTTGATTGTGCCGAAAACCGAGCCTTAGTCCCTTTGATGATGCGATGTCGATTAATTGAGTGATTGGTCGACCGCAATTTAACCCGTGCACTGTCGCAGGGCTGGGGTTGCGGGTAAAAATTCGGTTGTATGAATTAGATAATCGGCCTTTTTCTTGTTTTAGGCCATTTATCAAGCTTTAGTTCACATGTATAGCTTATTGAATTTAATAGTGTCTTGTATTGTAGAAATGGCCCTAGTTTCCCCTAAAGCCTTTAATATTGTTAAAATTGCTAGAATTAGAAATTAGTATTGAATACTTATTGAGGATATAGTTGGGTTGTTTGCTGAATAGACATTTATATAGCCTTTCACATGATAGAATGTTAGAATTTATGTTGGTAAGTAGGACTTTTTGCCCTCTTATGGTTAAGTGGGTGTCTTACTTGACTTGTGTGGTGAGTCTTGTGTGGTGTGGGCTAAAGTATTCAAGCTGGGACTAGCTGGGACTAGGTCCTAGGTGAGTACTTCGGCCTTCATCATAGATAGGTCTTTATAGTCTTTGACGAGTATATGTTCACCGCTTGATAGCCTTTGTGTTTCTGACTAGTGGATTTATATCCAAGTTGGGGCATGACCTCGATTTTATTTTGATAGTAAGGGGTCAGCTTAAGTACTAGCCAACCCTTTGGTGGACTCCTTAGGGTACTCACTTTGTTTTTAGAAAAATTGTGGGTCTTGGGTGCGGTGGTGTGTATCCGCATGTCTAAGTCTGCGCAGATTTTAGGCTAGGGTTGTGTTGTCTCTTGGCCATGTTTTATTAATATTAACCGCTGAGCCAAGATACCGGTTCGATTACCTTCCCTACCTCGTGGTATAGACTCGAGTTACAAAGTGACTATTGACCGTGCTAAGAACTTATGCCTGTCTTTGATATATTGCCCTTTCTTGTATGGTGATTTTATGAACTCGTAATAGGTGAGATGTAAGCTTTCTGTTCTGATTGATAAAGTTTGGATTACTATTTGAATTATATGATTCACATGATAGTTTAGTTTGGTCAGTTTAGGGGTCATAGGTTAGATTACATGATAATTACATTGTTTATCATATTGTTTACATGTTTTACTACATGTTACATTAATTTTGACGATTCGTGGCTGGGAGGACTCGAAGTTACTCCCCACTGAATTGTGGCTTTCGTGTTTGTATAAAATGCGATTGACAGGTTGTTGATGCTTAGTTGGGGTCACAGACGAGCTAGTGAGCAAGGAACCTTGGACCTAGTTTGGCTTTCTTTTGTAGAAACCTTTTATCTTTTGGTTTTGTATATAATTTGAAGGGACATATGTCTCCCTTTTCTATTTTGGGTTGTATCATTATGTATTTTCTTACCTTTAGCGGTGTAAGTAAGTTAGATTGTTAGCAATTGCAGGTTTTGGCACCCGTCTATTGGGAACGTTGGAAATGTTGTGATTGGTTTAGGAAAATTTTTGAAATTACAGGTTTTGGCTAGTTGAACCAATTACAAACATATCCTACCAGTTTTTCCGTAGAATTTACGCATTTAAGTAATTAGATAACGCTAAATTTTTAAGGGTGTCACAATTATTCTAATATAAGTAGTTGATACTCAAAATACACAATGTAACTAATTATATGGCATATTAAATACAATATAAACATGATTCATATACTATATCCAGTTAATTAGATTTTACTCCCTTTTAAAATTCACAATTTTAAAATTACTCCCTTTTGAAATTTTTTTGCTAAAATTACTCCCAAGTTGCATTTTTTTCTAAAATTACTTCAAAACTCCAATTTTTGAACTTATTCCCTTTGTGCCATAGCCAATTTATACTTCGAAAGGTATAACTATGTAGACAAATGGAGGGAGAGTTCAAAAATAGAGAAAATAAGTCACTTAAATCGAAGTTTTGAATAAATTTTAGGAAAAAATGCAACTTAAGAGAGTAATTTTAGCAAAAAAATTTCAAAAAGTAGTAATTTTTAAAATGTGTATTTCAAAAGGGGTAAAGTATAATTAACTATACTATATCATAAATTTCATTTGTCATACTAACTGAAAAGTTAACTGAAACCTAAAAATGTAGTTTAAAAGCTAACTAAAATTAAGAGATGATAATTTAATTGATTAAGCCAAAAATGTTTGGCAAACTAACCGAAAGGTAGCTTGTTTTGTGGTAAAATGATATAAAAGGACATAATAAGTTCTCTATATTTAATATTATAAATTGAATGAATAAAAAAAAAAACAGGTAACTTATTTCTCACATGCTACTCTTATTTTTGTAAATAATTTATCTATCAAATATTTACAAAAAAAATTAAGATAAATGAAATTTGTCTCAAAAGCTAATTTCTTTGAAATAAAGCATAAATATGAGATTTTTCATGATCTCCCGACCTTCCTCATATCTAATTAATTACTTCTTGATTTTTTTTTTTGCCAATGTTTACTTATTTTTGACCCTATTGTTAGTAGTTGATCTCAAGTTCCTTTTTTAATTTTATAATCTCCATTATAACTATTGGTTCAGAATAAATATTAGCAATTAGGCATTGTAACACAAGGTACATATATACTACAAAATCATGAAGAATAGAATAAATAAATAATTAGTTCAAAATAAATGTTAGCTTTCTACATAAAAATAAAAGTTATTGTTAGCTCTACAATAAGAAAAAAAGTAAATTAATTTGATCAAAAGGGAAAATAATCTATCACAAGTGTCCAACTATATTGCATTGGGCTTGGATGTAGCGAATATAAATAAAGTTTTAGACTCAAACTGAGTTTAAAATCGTGCCAACCATAGATGTTATATATGGATAAAATAATATCAGAATTATTTGAGAAAGTTATAGAATAGACGAGTATATGACATTTAAATGGAACGAAACTATTTTAAGATCTCCCAAAATGAAGCGATTACGGTTTTGAAAATTTTTAGTTGCAACAAGTAGGGGCATGTGATTTTTCTATTAAATACGGGTATGAGAAAGCCTACATTCGGCATGTCTTATCCCCCATTTGGCATCCTTACTTTTAGGCGTCGCTTTTGTTTTCATTATGCAAGATTTGGTCGGGTATTTTAATCGGTGTAGACTTTGGGAGTAAGATTCATTATCCTTTAGAAATTTCACACTAAATGAATTTCATCCTCTTCGCAATGATCTTCCGTATTGCTTCTACACAATTGTTAATGCGGAAGTTTGATCATAATTTTTGACATATTAATGGTCAAAGTTAAAAAAAATTGACCTCTAAGAAGCAAGGTGGGAGAGTTTAAGAAGGGGAGAGAGTATACATGATGATTGTTTTTAATATTAACTCATAATAGTATGGTCTACCAAGTTTGGTATGTCGTTTACGTTGTAGAGGAACATTAACTCCGTAAGAGGATTATCTAACGGGATCTGTCTTATTATCAATCGCCCTGGAAATTCATTGTAGAAGGGAATATACTTACGGGTTCCAAAGTCGGCAAAAGGTACTGAACCCTAGGATAGTAATGACTTTCTTAGATACAAATACTCTTTTCGTTCTTAAGCAGAGACAATATACGTTGAAGTCATGCTATGTAGACGTGACAAACGAATCAGGCCGCGTCGGGTTCAGGTGTCACATTTAAACGGGTCAGGAACTTTTCAACCCAAAACCGACCTAATTAAATATCGTGTCATGTTCGTGTCGATCCAATTACATTAAAAGGTCATCAAACCTCAAACCTAACCCGTTAATTTCGTGTCATGTCATATTTGGAAAGTATAGGTATATTTATCTGAAGATCAAGAAAACTTGAGATTAATTTAGTAAATAGGTTATTCGTGTTGGGTTCATGTGTAGAGTGCTCAACCCAAACCTAGACCAATTAAATCTCGTGTCGTGTTCGTGTCGACCCACTTACATAAATGGGTCGTTAAATGCCAACCCAAACCCGTTAATTTTATGTCGGATTCTTGTCGTGTTTTCATGTCGTGTCATTGTTTGCCGACTCTAATGCTGCGCCATAACAATAAACAAGAGTTAGGGACAGTCAATAAATCATGTTGAAATTTGCCTTCTGAAACCAATTTTTATTAATGGCAAGCTTTATGTAGTTCAAGAACAACGTCATCCGAGAGATTAAGGTTCTACATCGTCACATCGATGATAGAGACCAAATGTATCAAGGCCACAAGAAGCACATTATTTACAAAGAAGTTTTCATAATTTACCAAACTAAGATGTCGTATTATATATTTTGCATGGAGTTTTTAAGGATAAGTAGTCAAAGACTATTTCGGTAAAAAAATAGATGGTGCTAAGACAACAAGAATGGTAACTCTATAATCCAACTAATATCTGTGAATGTTAGTATACAACTGAGATAGTTAAATACCAAATGCTACAACGCTTTCGTTGCGTTTTTGTTATAGGAACTGATGATTAATCTGTCCTCATCTAAATCAATCCCCGAAATTTTGGTTGCCTCCATTTTTAGCATAGTTTGACTTTTTGTTAAATTTAATAATTTTTATTATTAGACCATGATAACGTATAAAATAACGTTTCAGCGGTGCCATAAAATATATACTACTAACTGACATTATTATACTAACTTGGAAACCCAGCTATTTAAAAAAAATGACATAAACTACTAACTGATGTTGGCACAGATAGTACTACTAGGTGCCAGTGCATTCTATGTAATAGAATCAGAGATATTGCGAGATGTCTATAAGAAGCAATACTCTTAATTGTAAATAGTCAAGGTATAATTATTATGTTGTAAGAGATCTAATATTTTCTCTAAATGCTCTAAATATATATAATTATGATACATGCTGTTTTTTGTAACATCATTCAGTTTTACGTAATTGTAAAATAATTTGCAAAACTCATAAGGATATGTCTCCGTTATTAAGGGTTCATATTGGTGAGCTCCACCATGTTTATAGAGAAAGCATTTTGTATTTAATTAAAAACCGGTTGTGCATGTAAAAATTAAAAAGCTAGCGACATGCTATAACTATGTCACTTGATGTTATACTAATCGTTGGCAAAACTTTTATGCTAAAATCACTAATAATTCATCTGTTATAATCAATACCAATCACGAATTTTTTTCACCAATGACAACATAGTAGGACTTTTTTTATCAACTTAAGAATATATTTTTACAGATAATCCTAATGGGAGTCCTGTGCACCGCACGAGCTTTCCAACTAGTTATAACTAAACTCACAAGTCTAATTAGGATCGTTCACAAACTATAAACTTTATTGCTGTAACTCACGTAAGAAATAAGGCCATAACTCGGTCGCTATTTTTACTACTTTGACACCCTACTCTTAAATAATAATAATAAACTTCCTAAGTTTCTAAACTAACTATGAAACATTATTTAACTAATAATTAAACTAACAACAAGATCTGTAGAAACCGAATAATGCTATGATTAGGAAAGAACCGAGTTTTCCTAAACGTATTCGTAAATAAATAACAATAATTAATTAATAAACTAATCATACACGGTTTAGGAAACTGTGTCTTTTACACGGTTGTCGTAACCATTTTTCTAGATCCTTCTAGCTCGTTGCATTTCATGACCTTCTATGCTCTCGCATCATACTTTTTTTTTTTTTTTTTTGAATTTGACGTTAAATTTCGACGATATGTGCTGCCACCTGGATAAAAAGCGAATCATACAAACTTCACCATGATAGTAGCTATGATGCCGTGTATAATTCGTTCGAACTCCTCTGAAGCACAAAGTCCCTTGCGGTCTCTACGTTGCTTGAACCACCTTTCCTTGTGCCTTCCACCCACCCTCCCTCCTTGCACAAAAATATAAAAATCGAAATAGGATTTGCTTGAGCTAGTAAGATCATCGTGAGCATTCCCAACAATCGATCTCATGAAGCAATAACATTGACATTCTCCACCATGCAGTTTCTTATCAATCGATATATCAAGCGTTGATTGATAAATTTTGTTAACATGAAATTCCGAGAAAATATTATACGTACCCATGGGTGGTAGCAGATTAGGATCACTCATTTTATCATTAAACAGACTCGAAATTTTCTTATTGTGAACTACCATCGGCTCATCAACCACGCCCTCCTCAACTTCATCTTCTTCATGCTCGTCTTCTTTGTGACCAATATTAAAAGACTAACCCTTTAGTTCTTTAATCGGGTCATCTTGAATATGTAAATTTCAAACCATTATCAACCCTTCTTGACCACCATCACTCAATGCTTTCATAATATGGACCTCCTCTTCTTGATGAACAACTTTAAAAGACTCAAGTTTTACCTCTTCTTTCTTTGTTTCATAAGATTCATCAAGTCCACTATCAAGATTGTCTAAACAATTGGAAGAGCGATCAAGCCCTTGTGTTAACTCCCTGAATAATAAAGAAAGCTGAAATTTCTCCTACTTTTTTAAGGCACGATTGATTTTCCTTAAACCCATGTTTCCGGTCTACCCCAAGATAAATTTATTAAAAACGAAATAAAACACAACTCTGATAACCAATTTGAAGTAGAATTACGTGGAATTAATGTTAAATCTAAGATGTAGAAATATGCAACGGAAATGCAGCAGGAGCTGGACACCACTAGTCCTAGCCCTGGTTTACAGTCAAGCCAAACCCAACCTAACACAGACCAGACACTGGTCCCTAGAAGGCTACCAAGATCAAACTATTAGCTGCCAATCTCGTTAGCTGATAGAGTCCTTAATTAAGTCAGCAATCCATTAAAATCCAGGGTTATCAGGCCAGTCTAAGCTCAGTTAGCATCAGAATAATAAAGCAACTGGTAGATGAGATGCCACCGTCAAGGTTTCCTTATTTGATAAGGCAAACACCAAGCCAAGGATTTGAGGCCTTTTGAAAGTATACCATAAAAATAAGGCATATTTTGCTCACATAAAAGAGCAGTTGGAGCCTTGAGACCACAAGGAAAGCAAACTGTCCAAAGCTTGCACCAGAACAAGCCAAAAGAGAAGACTGACAGCCTGAATCATCTTTTTTACCTATGCGTTTACCCTAGTTGACCTTTGTAAAATATTTATCTTATGTTATGTATGTCCTAGATAAATTTGCAGTCCTTGGATCACATTTTACTCAATTGTAAGCACATGCTGGCCTGTATAAGGACCATTACCTTCAACTAAAAAAAGTAGACTTTTGATGAATGAAAATTAACCTTGAAATTCTCTCAACCAAAATTTAACTTGTGCTTTGCTGTAGTTGAGTCCAGGCCTGTTAATTAACTTGTGCATTGTTGTAGTTA
Source organism: Silene latifolia (assembly GCF_048544455.1). Classification (NCBI taxonomy): domain Eukaryota; kingdom Viridiplantae; phylum Streptophyta; class Magnoliopsida; order Caryophyllales; family Caryophyllaceae; genus Silene; species Silene latifolia. Next base: position 139,157,054 of record NC_133536.1, read on the forward strand.
ATTGAAAAAAGTCTGTTGTCATAATTAGATTAATCATGTGCCTTCCTGTGGATTAGTTTAGTTGTGTTGTTACAAGTTTGAGTCTTTAATATTATGACAAGCTGTGGATCTGAGTCTTAAATTTGTTAAATTATCATCTTAAGTGTCCTGTGATTATTCTGTGGAGCTTGAGGTCATAATTATATCCAGTTACCAGTCCAAAACTCTGAACTACTTCAGTTCAGGAAAACTGTCAGAGTTACAAGTACCAGGCGGTCTTGCTCGAAGTATTAAAAATAGTTAGAGTGTTCTTAAAATGTTGAAACTTTACTCTGAGGTTGTTTATATATTGAAGTTGATTGCCACAAAATTTCAGAATTTGTGGAGGTCATTTGGTATTTTTTTTAAGTCACCAAAGTTTATTGCACCAAACCATTGCCAGTCTAATTTCTCTTAAATTAGTGACCGTCCTAGGCTATTACACTAGAAATTGGTACCAAGAGCCAGGTTATAACACAATTCCATCTTTGTGTTAGTCTTGGGTTGAGAGTATTGTGAGTTCATTATCCCTAAATACTTTAAAAACACAAAATAACCATGAGTGAAGAGAGACTTGCTGAAATAGAGCAGAAAGTAGATCAGCTAGCAGGAATTGTCAATGTGACGGTTAATGCTATGAATGCTGTCATGGAGAGGATCCCAAACCCGGCCTGATCCTAGAAGATCACCACCAATCAGAGGCAGAGGCAGGGGTAAGGGCTTCCATGTAGGAGCAGGAAGACCACAACAACTACACCATGAGCAAGAAGAATGGTCTGATTCAGATGAGAGCAACAAGACTCATAAGGAGGTTCCTGAGTACGCAGAGAAGCATCTAAAGGTAGAATTTCCTGAGTTTTCTGTTATCCTTAATCCTGATGATTTGTTAGAATGGATTAGGGATATTGAGAAAGCCTTTGAGTATAAAGGTTATAATGATGTTAAGGCCTTTAAAGTTGCTCTCTTGAAACTAAAAGGGTATGCTTCTCTATGGTTTGATAACCTGAAATACCAAAGACTTGGTGAAGGCAAGGAACCCTTTAGATTTTGGTCTAAAATTAAGAAGAAAATGATGAGTAAATTTGTCACCAAAGATTACACTCAGGATTTGTTTATTAAACTATTAAAGCTTAGTCAAGATGGGAAGTCTGTTGAGACCTATTTGAGGGAGTTTGAGCAGTTAACCTTAGAGTGCGAGATTAATGAAAAACCTGAGCAAAGGATTGATAGGTTCCTTGAGGGTCTTGATAAAAATATTGCCACTAAGGTTATAATACAACCCTTATAGTCTTATGATGATGTGGTTGACCTGTCATTGAGAGTTGAGAAAATGGAGAAGACTAAAACCACGGTATCTAAACCTGCTGCTAAGCCTGTGTACAAGCCCTACTCTGGTGTCAGGATTGGTGAGACACCTAAACCAGCAACCCAACCGACCCTTGATAAAGGAAAAGGAGTCCTGAGCAAAAACCCTAACCCAAACCCGACTGAGAGCAGGATCAAATGCTTCCAATGTCAAGTGTTTGGCCATTTCAGAAAAAACTATCCTTCTAAAAGGGCTATGACAGCAATGAAAGTGAAAGAATGGGAAAAGGCATGGGATATTTGAGAATGAATAGGAAGATCTTGGTTAGGAAGAGATAGCTGTTGAGGAAGGGCCTAGTCAGAATGTGGTCTTGGCTCACCCTGATACAGGCCACGGTCTTGTTCTTTGGAGAGTAATGAATTCTCATCAAGCACCATTGGAAGAGGACCAAATGTCCCCCATTTTCAGGAGCAGATGCACCATTCAGGGTAAAGTGTGCAACCTAATCATTGATAGAGGAAGCTGGTACAAATGTAGCATCTGTCACCTTGGTTGAGAAGCTGGATCTCAGCACTTAGGAGCACCCACAGCCTTAAAAACTCAGGTGGCTAAAACAAGGGAGCTGAGGTTAGAGTTGATAAATAATGCCTGGTCCCATTTTTAAATGAGAATGTTTACAAGGATGAAATTCTGTGTGATGTGGTGCTTATGGATGCCTTTAATTTACTCTTAGGCAGGCCATAGGAGTTTGATAAGAACTCAGTCCATCAGGGGAGGAGCAACACATATTCCTTCAAGCAGGGTAACAGGAAGATAACATTGAATCCTCTACCTCTTAATCAGAAGAGCTATGGAAGTCCTAGTGTGATGGATGGGTTTAATGGGGTCTTATTCCTCTCTGAGGCAGAAATGATAAAAAAAATGCAGCTAGAACAACCTGTTCTTATCTTGCTGTCAAAGGAAATTTGCAGACAAGGAGGAGCCTCAGGTTCCTGAAAAGGCTAAACCTTTGATTGCACAGTATCAAGATGTGTTTTCTGCTGAACTACCAAGTGGACTGCCACCACTGAGAGGTATTGAGCACCGGATTGACCTTGTGCTAGGATTTTTACTCCTTAACAGACCTGCATGCAGGTGTAACCCTGATGCTATAAAAGAATTGTAGAAGCAAATTGATGAGCTGATGGCTAAGGGATTTGTGAGGGAATCATTGAGCCCTTGTGTTGTGCAAACTTTGCTGGTCCCCAAGAAGTATGGCACATGGAGAATGTGCATAGACAAAAGAGCTATCAACAATATTACTGTCAAGTACAGATTTCCAAGTCCCAGGCTAGATCAATTTCTTGATGAGTTGTGTGGTGCCAAGATCTTTTCCAAAATTGATCTCAGGCAGGGTTATCACCAAGTAAGAATCAGGGTCGGAGATAAGTGGAAAACTGCATTCAAGACAAAACATGGGTTATATGAGTGGCTTGTAATGCCATTTGGGTTGTCCAATAAACCCAGCACATTCATGAGGCTGCTGACTGAAGTGTTGAGGCTATGCTTGGGCAAGTTTGGTGTAGTTTATTTTGATGACATCCTGATCTACAACAGAACTGAAGATGAGCATCTGAGTCACCTTGACTTTGTGTTTAAAATTCTGAGGAATAACAAGGTGTTTGGTAAATTGGAGAAATGTACATTGCTGACAACTGAGTTAGAATTCTTGGGGTATATAATCTCTTGGAGAGGGATTTATATGGACCAAGACAAAATTGAGGCAGTCAAGTCTTGGCTCATGCCTAAGAGCATTATAGAAGTGAGAGGTTCACATAGCCTTGCTTCATTCTACATGAGGTTTATTAAGAATTTCAGTGTTGTTGCAACTCCAATCACTGAATGTATGAAGAAAGGGGAGGTTAAGTGGACTGAGAATGCTCAGCAAGCATTCAGGCTTCTAAAGAAATTATTATGTGAGGCTCCTATCCTTAGGTTGTCGGATTTTAACTGCATGTTTAAGGTAAAATGTGATGCCAGTGGTTTTGGCATAAAAGCTGTTCTAATTCAGCAGAAGAAGCATGTGGCTTATTTCAATGAGAAGTTAAATGGAGCCAAGCTGAGTTATTCTACTTATAAAAAGGAGTTTATGCTCTTGTCATAACCCTTATGCATTAGTGCCATTATCTCAAACCAAGGCCATTTGTGTTGCACTCAGATCATGAGGCTTTAAAGTATATCAGTGGTCAACACAAGCTTAATCACAAGACTGCTAAATGGGTTGAGTTCTTGTAGTCCTTCACATTTTCAAGCAAATACAAAGAAGGTAGATTATTGCTGATGGCCTATCAAAGAGGCATTCCTTGCTGACAGTCATGAAATAAAGAGTCATTGGGTTTGAATTCATGAAGGAGCTGTACAAAGATGACCCTGATTTCTATGAAGACTGGCAAATCTAAAATGAGGGAACTAGGGTTCAGGGAACCAAGTTCTTACTACAGAAGGGGCTCTTGTTCCATGGGAATAAGCTGTGTGTTCCAAGAGGCTTCTACAGAGATTTGCTGATCAAAGAGGTCCATTCTAGTGGACTAGGAGGGCACTTTGGGGTTCAGAAGATATTGAAAATATTGCAGGACCAATTCTATTGGCCTAAGATGATAGGATATGTCCAAATTGCATTGAGAAGATGTTCTATATGTCAACAAACCAAGAGTTCTTTCCAAACTAGCCCTTAAACCCCATTGCCATTACCTAGAAAGCCTTGGAAGGATGTCAGTATGGATTTCATAGTGGCATTGACTAGGACCCAGAAGGGCAATGACTCTGTGATAGTGGTTGTTAACAGGTTTAACAAGATGGCTCATTTCATAGCTTGCAAGAAAGCTGAAGATGCAGCAAGCATTGCCGAGCTCTATGTGAAATAAATAGTCAGGCTACATAGTGTCCCTAAAACCATTGTGTCTGACGGGGATGTCAAGTTCATGAGCTACTTTTGGAAAAGTTTATGAAAGCAGCTAAATACAAGACCGCTGTTCAGCACATCTCACCATCCTCAAACAGATGGCCAAACACAGGTCACAAACAAGACATTGGGAAGGATTCTAAGGTGTATCGTCAACAAATCACTAAGAGACTGAGATTTGAAGCTGCCTCAAGCCAAATTTGCCTTCAACCGAGCACCAGCATTTGCAACAGACCACAACCCATTTGAGGTGGCCTATTACGTCAATCATTTAATGCCCTTAGGTCTATCAAGTGTGCCTAAGGAAGAAATGAAATATAATGCTAAGAAGCAGGCAGAATAGATGCTGAAGCTACATGCTGCAGTTAAAAGGCAAACTAAGAAGTCTAACGAGTCTTATTAAAGGCAGGTCATGGTTCCAAGGAAGAAGAAAAAGTTTGTGCTAGAGGATTTGGTATGGATTCACCTCAGGAAAGAAAGGTTCCCAGCTAAAATAAAGAACAAGCTAATACCCAGAGCTGAAGGTTATTTTGATATTGTTGAGAAAGTTGGCCCTAATGCATACAAGGTTGATCTTCCTGGTGAGTATGGGGTCCATGGGACTTTTAATATTGGTGATCTGAGTCCATACTATGGAGAGTCTGAGAAAGAAGAGGAACCATGCTTGAGGTAAAGCTCTCTTCAACTAGGGGAGGATGCAGCATAAGCTGGACACCATGAGCTGGACACCAGGGTACCACTAGTCCTAGTCCTGGTTCACAACATGCCAAACCAGCCCTAACACAGGCCATACAGGGGTCCCTACAAGGCTAACAAGATCAAACTATCACCTGCCAATCTGGCCAGCTAATAGAGTCCTTAATTAAGTTAGTAGTTCATCAAAATCAAGGGTTAGCGGATCAGTCTAAGCTCAGTTAGCATCAGAATAATAAAGCAACTGGTAGGTGAGATGTCACTGTCAAGGTTTTCTCATTTGATCAGGCAAAGACCTAGCCAGGGATTCGAGGACTTTGGAAAGTATACCATAAAAACAAGGCATGTTTTGCTCTTATAAAAGAGCAGTTGGAGCCTTGAGATCAGAAGGAAAGAAAATTGTCTAAAACCCGCACCAGGACAAGCCAAAAGAGAAGGTTGACAGCTTGAATTGCCTTGTTTGCCTATGCTTTTACCCTAGTTGACCTTTGTAAAATATATATCTGATGTTATGTATTTTCTAGATGAATTTGTAGCCCTTGAATCATATTGTACTCAACTGTAAGCACGGGATGACCTATATAAGGACCATTACCTCCAACTGAAAAAGCAGACTTTTGATGAATGAAAATTAACCTTGAGAATTCTCTCAACCAAAATTCAACTTGTCCTTTGATGTAGTTGAATCCAAGCCTGTTAATTAAGTTGAGCATTACTGTAGTTAATTGAACAAAGTCTGTTGGCAAAATTAGATTAATCCTTTGCCTTGTTGTAGATTAGTTTAGTTGCGTTGTTTCAAGTTTGAGTCTTTAATTCTGTGCCAAGCTATGGATCTGAATCTTGAATTTGTTAAATTATCATCTTAAGTGTCCTGTGATTCTTTTGTGGAGCTTGATGTCATATTTATATCCAGTTACCAGTCAAAATCTCTGAACTACTTCAGTTCAGGAAAACTATCAGAGTCACGAGCACCAGCCTATCTTGCTCAAAGTATTAAAAATAGTTAGAGTGCTCCTAAAATCTTGAAACTTTACTCAGCGTCTGTTTATATATTGAAGTTGATTGCCACAAAATTTAAGAATTTTTGGAGGTCATTTGATATTTTATCTACATCACCAAAGTTTATTGCATCAACCTATTGTCAGTCTAATTTCTCATAAATTAGTGACTGTCGTAGGCTATTACACTATAGGAAATAGTTGTAATTTTTTGTAATTAGAACATAAAACAAGGGATAGATATGTGAACCTCGCTTTAACCTCGCAAGGAATTCACTCTAATCACTCAAACTCAGCCTCGCAAGGTTGAATTGTTAACTAAACTCACAAGTCTAATTAGGATAGTTCGCAAACTGTAAACTTTATTTTTGTAACTCACGTAAGAAATAAGGCCACCACTCGGTCGCTATTTCTACTTCTTTGACATCCTACTCTTACTTGAATAATAAGAACTTCCTAAGCTTCTAAACTAACTAGGAAACATTATTTAACTATTAATTATTAAATAAACAACAACCAGATCTGTATTAACCTAATAACGCTAGGATTAGGAAAAAATTGAGTTTTCTTAAACTTATTTGAAAATAAATAACAATAATAAGTTAATCCTACATGGTTTTGGAAACTATGTCTTCTACACGGTTGTAGTAACTGTTTTTCCAACTCCTTCTAGCTCGTTGCATTTCATGAACTTTTATACTCTCGTGCCATACTCTCCTTTTTTTCTTTTCTTCTTTTTTTGAATTTGCCCTTAAATTTGATGATATGTGCTGCCACCCGGATAAAAAATGAACCACACAAATATCACCATGATAGTAGCTACGATGTCGTATATAATTCCTTCGAACTCCTCCAAAGTAGCAAGTCCCTTGCGGTCTCTATGTTGCTTGAATCACCTTTCATTGTGCCTTCTACCCCGCCTCCCTTCTTGCACAAAAATAGAAAAATCGAAATAAGATTCGCTCGAGCTAATAAGATCACAATGAGCATTCCCAACAATCGAACTCACGAAGCAATAACATTAACATTCTCCGCCATAAAATTTACTTTCAATCGATATATCTAGCGGTGATTGATAAATTTTGTTAACTTGAAATTCCGAACAAATATTATCCTTACCCAAGGGTGGTAGCAGATTAGGATCACCCGTTTTATCATTAAACAGACTCGGAATTTTCTTGTTGTGAACTACCATCGGCTCATCAAACACGTCCTCCTCAACTTCATCCTCTTCATGCTCCTCTTCTTTGTGACCAATATTGAAAGACTCACCATTTAGTTCTTTAATCGGGTCAGCTTGAATATGTAAATTGCAAACCATTATCAACCCTTCTTGACCACCATCACTCAATGCTTCAATAATATGGTCTACTCTTCTTGGTGGACAACTTTAAAAGACTCAATCTTTACCTCTTCTTTCTTTGTTTTATATGATTGAGCAAGTCCACTTTCAAGATTGTCTAAACAATTCAAAGCACGATCAAGCCCTTTTGCTAACTCCCTGAATAATAAAAAAAGGTGAAATTCCTCCAACTCGTTTAAGGCGCGATTGATTTTCCTTAAACCCTTATTTCCGGCCTACCCCAAGATAAATTTGTTAAGAAACAAATAAAACGCAACTCCGATAACCAATTTGAAGTAGAATTACGTCAAATTAATTTTAAATCCGAGGTGTAGAAATATGCAGCAGAAATAGTTGTAATTAGGACTGAAAACAAGGGATAGATATGTGAATCTCGCTCTCACCTCGCACGGAGTCGCTCAACTCAGCCTTAGAAGGCTGAATTGTTAACTAAACTCACAAGTATAATTAAGATCGTTCACAAACAGTAAACTTTATTGCTCTAACTCACGTAAGAAATAAGGCTACAACTCGGTCACTATTTAAACTACTTTGACATCCTATTCTTACTTGAATAAAAAGAAACTTTCTAAGTTTCTAAACTAACTAGAAAACATTAGGAAAATTTTTAAATAACCACCATGTATTTGCGTATTTTTACAAATTACCACCACGTATTTGCGTTCTTACAAATAACCCCTACACTTTCATGTATGCTCCTCAATCACCATTGTATATTTATCCCGAGACTCGCTTTTCATATTTTCCGACTCTTTAATTAACGATTTATTTTGAAATACCCATATTACCCTCATTGACATAAAAAATACTAGCCTATCCTATTCCTTTTTTTTCCCCAAATCATCCCCTAAACACTAAATCCCAAATTGTTTCACCTCTTTAATCTCAATCTCAATCCCCCCTTCTCTCTCTCAATTTATTTAATTAGTAAAAAGATGAAACTAAAAGTAAAGATAATGGTGGATTTGAAGGCAAAAAAATAGTGTTTGGGCGGAAGCAGGCACGTAATTCGTAGATTTTATTATCAGTCTAATGACATTACCTCTAGCAACCTTCACAAGCGTCCTAAAAAACAAGAACAAGGAAATGTATCGCCGTTGAATAAGTCTCCAGAATATGTCAACGGATTTTTTTATGGTGATGGATAACTTGGAGATTAAATGGTGGATGTGAACGGAGAAGGTGTTGTTGTGGCTCGATTGGGTCGGTAACAGATTCGAGTACAAGAGGTGGAATGGTGGTCGCCATTGAGGCGCGGCCAACCATGAAGGTGTGTGTCGACGCGCTCCGGTGTTGTGTTTTTTAGACGAAGAGGATGGCTATGAATTGGGATCTTTGATGATGGTGATTTTGGTAGGAGATCGGGGGGTTATTAATGGAGAGATCAGGGGAATGAGTATAATATTGGTTCACTTTTAGGGTTCATAATCGTGAATTAACAGGATCGAATTGATAGAAAGAGAGAGGGAGATTGAGATTAAAGAGCTGAAATGATTTGGGGAAAAAAAAGAAAAGGATATATTAAATTGTTCAAGTAAATGAGGGTAATATGGGTATTTCAGATGAATCCTTTATTAAAGATTCGTAAAATATTAAAAACGGGTCTCGGGTCAAATATACGGTGGTGATTGGGGAGAATACATGAAAATCTGGGGGTTATTTGTAAAAACGTATATGTGGTGGTAATTTGTAAAAATACGCAAATTGGTGGTGGTTATTTGTAATTTAGCCAAAACATTATTTAACTAATAATTAAACTACCAACAACCAGATCTATAGAAACCAAATAACGCTAGGATTAGGAAATAACTGAGTTTTCCTAAACATATTCGAAAATGAATAACAATAAAAACTAATCCTACACTTTTAGGAGGTCTTGTAGACGGATGTAGTAACTGTTTTTTCAGCTCCTTCTAACTCGTTGCATTTCATAACCTTCTATGCTCCCGTATTAAGGTGAACTAGTTAAAATAGAATTTATCTTTGACAAACAATTAGGCGCTGAGAAAGTATATGATAAAACCACAGATTATGGTTTGTCCTATGGCGGGTTTGTTTTCCTTCGTTTTAGAGTGATAGTAGTGCACGAAAATTGAATTGCGAATGTAGATGGTTCTTTTCAACAAATGTAGTGTATTCTTGCCTGGGGGAGGTACGATTGGTTTATGGACTTCTAAGGAGCAAATTTGCATAACATGTTTTATTTGACATTGGAAATGGATATCATAGTATAACTTAGCATTAGTCGACAAAATGAGCTATGTTGCTAAAGATATTGATTTACGAGTTTCTTTTAAAGTTTGTGACTGATGTCCCTTATCTTTGTGATAGTGCTACTTATTTGGCTAAGTTTATAGTCAAGGACAATACGATGATCGCGACACCGGGATGTTAAAAATAACACGAAATGTTTACTATCATAAATAAGGTGAGTGTGGTTGTTCTATGAGATCTGATTATGTCTAGTTGACCATGTTACATAAGTGTCGACTAAGGACTTGATATATAAGTCTGCTATGGGATGGTTTTAAGCCCTCATGAATCCTTGGTAGTAGGATATCCAATTCCCCTCTAATATGACGTTAGAGGCAGAATTCAAAGTGGAAGACCTACTATCTCAGATTTGAGTACATAATATTGTACCGAAGGTATGTGTTATTGCCTGCATGGCGAGTTTGAATATTATCTTCTTAATGAGTCTTTTAAAAAAGTGTAATTACAAGCGCATAATAAAAAGATTCACCTATGTGAGTATGAAGTTCAGACGCTTTAAGAAAGTTTCGGGTTGACTTTCATTATGCTCATGAATGGATATGGACACGAAGCGTGCATAATTAATGTCAAGAATAAACTTTTTGAGTTTTCATGACCTGTGTGTGGAATGCTTAATGTGTGGAATGTGTAATATTACTACGTGGTATTTCAATCAGTTAATATGTTTGACGTTTTTTTTAACTAAACCAAAGATTAAACTTAAATGGGGGAGGAATGTTGGTGATTTTAGTGAAATCATCGGTCATTTAGTGTAGTCGGGGTTTGGTTCAAAGGTGGGTGAACTTGAAAATACTATATTCTGTGTTTGAGGGTGCCGAGTCCACTCACGTAAGTGATTTTCAAGTTTGCGGTTTACTAAATGATTAAGTCTCTTAATTTGATAGTTATTTCGTTCCCTTTGGATTTGTTCCTCTTGGCTTTGTTCGTTGGATTTGGTGAAATCTTGTATTAATCATATTCATTGAATTTCGTGAAATCTTGTGATTATCCTATTCATTGAATTTCGTGAAATCTTGTCTTCGTGCCTTTTCATTTTGGGTTCCTTTCTTTTGTCATTAACTAAAAGGAACTAATTTAAATAATGGGAAGTTTATCAAAGGCAAAAAAGATGTAATCGCAAACATTTTATCCCATATCTACTAAAAGAATAGGCGATCTCTATCATTTTTCCGCCAAAAAGCATATTCTCAAAAAAGGCAACTAATGATAATTATGTTCATTCACTAAATAAGAATACTAACAATTACAATTTAATTTATCTATTATATTTTCATTAAAAATAATCTTTTAATCAAATTATATTATTTTCATTAAACTCTAAATCATAATATTTCAATTAAAATAAAATAAAATTGATATAAAACTATAAATTGCTAAATTTTTTATTGATCCTATTATTAGATGATGAATTGACCCATATTTTGTATAAAAAAAAACTAGAAATCGTTCTTATTACTTTCGTGAAAAAAAATTTGAAAAAAAAAGATAAATTGAAACTCATTAGCTTTATGTTGTAAAAATATTTTCATTAAAACATATTTCAATTCATTACTCAATTCTCTTAACTATTTTCTAGTTCTAGCTTTTATTTATCAAAGTAAAATACAATAATTAGAAATATAAACAATTATAAAATACCAATATTAGATAAGCAATTTTATAAAAATATTATACTTTAAGTACCGTGCATATACTATGCACGGGGTCTAAACTAGTTTTATAATAATAACATAATCACACGTGATCATTTTACCAAAGAATTTTCATTATAACTTCACCAGTGGTTCCCGGCATCTTTGAATGTCATTGTACAATAATACTCCATTAGTATTCTCTTCCTTTGGTGCCGAAAGGACAACACAATTGTATCGCACAAAAGTATTCATGAAATCCGGGGCAGTTAATAGGGTCGAATAATTCTTGAAGGAAATATTTTCGTGGATGATTCAACAAGATATCATAACCAGGTGATATAAATTTATTTTTCGCTTGATTGTCTTGTTACGGTTTCGAAAGTGTTGTATATCATTTATATCCGACAGTGTTTGTGTTCTGTAGCCTGGTACTAGGTATGGATTTTAGAGATCTATGGTTGAGATCAAAGGGCCATTGGATTAGGAAGATGGATGGTTGAGATCAAAGGTCATTAATTAGCTAATTTAACCACATCTCTCTCTAGAATCACTAATTCCCTAATTAATCACTAATTCATTATATATAATTTTTCCTCCCACTCACTTTTCTCTCATCTCACACATTTCCACTCCTCTTCTCTCACTAAAAACCAAATAAATCAAAAAACAAAAAAAAACTCTCTTCCTCATCCAACAACCCCACGACCCGCCACCACTCCGACGGCCACCCGCAGTCCCCAATACCTCGTACCCCCGGCCACAACAACACCACCACACCACTCCACCATCCGCAGCAAACACCACCTTCCTCCACTTACTACAACCGCAACCATCACCAACATCTCCTCCTCACACACACGCCAACGCGTAACCACCACAACACAGACACGACCACCACCGCCGCAAAACCAACAACGTTGGCCCCACCTCAACGACACCACCTTCTTGCACTGACCTCGACGACAACACCATTCTTTACTGGACACCACCCTCCTCTCTCCATTGTTCCAGATCTAGACACACACGCGACCACGACTGTCGTAACACCAACAACAACGGCCCCACCTCGAACACCCTCCTTGCACTAACGTCGATGACACCACCACGCGACACCACCGTCCTATCTCCCTTGTTCCAGATCTGGGTTTTTAATGTTTTTCGATTTTTTTTTCTTATTTCGATTTTTTTTTTTGTTTTTTCAAGTTTGATCTCTCTCTCTCTCTCTCTCTCTCTCTCATTTTAGATCTAGGGTTTTCATGTTGGTGGGTTTTGTTTCAGATTTAGTTTTAGTTTACAATTTCTTTTTTCAGATTTAATTTTTTTTGTAGATCTATTATTTACTAGTCTTTTACAAAGTAGTGTTTTTAAAAAATGGTGGTGGTGGCCACGAGATGGGTGGCGGGTGAGGTGGTGGCATATATATATATATATATATATATATATATATATATATATTTTTTTTTTTTTTCAGATTTCGTATTTAAAATCTCGTCTTTTTATTTAGGTGGTTTCAAATCTTGATTTTTTTTTGGTTTTGTTAAAGTTACACTAGTATTCTATTAAACTTATACTCCTATTGTATTTTGGTTTCAGATGTGGTTTTTTTAGGGTTTTTTTCTTTTTCAGATTTACAAGTACTCGATTAAAGTTACACTCGTATTTTATTAAAGTTACACTCATTTTTCAGATTTACACTTGTACTCACTTAAAGTTACACTCGTATTTTATTAAAGTTACACTCATTTTTCAGATTACACTTGTACTCTATTAAAGTTACACTCATATTTTATTAAAGTTACACTCATTTTTCAGATTTACACTTGTACTCTATTAAAGTTACACTCGTATTTTAGTAAAGTTACACTTATTTTTAAGATTTACACTTGTATTCTATTAAAGTTACACTCGTATTTTATTTAAGTTACACTTCAGATCTTGTTTTTTTTTTGTGTTGTTCTTTTCAGATCTACTTTTTTTTGGGTGTGGGTTGGTGATGGAGGACGGTGGTGGTGTTTGTGGTGGTCGGACTAAAGTTACACTCATAAAAGACCAAATTACACATAAAGGACCAAAATTACACTTATAAAGGAGTAAAGTTACACTAATAAAGCTTAAAGTTACACTCATAAATTAATGACTTTACACTTACACTCATAAAACTTGTGTTAAAATAACATAAATTCAACATATAATAAAATTTATGAGTGTATGTTATAATTAAATTTACACTCGTAAAGCATCAAATTTACACTTGTAAAATGTTAAAATTGTATAATTTCAAATTTGTAAGTACAAATTCGACATAAAAAATCAAAGTTACATTCGTAAAGCATCAAAGTTACACTCGTAAAATGTTAAAATGGTATAAATTTAATTTTTTAATCAAAACCGCCTTAAAAAACCAAAGTTACACTCGTAAAATGTTAAAATTGTATAAATTCAAATTTTTTGCATACAAAAAAGCATCAAAGTTACACTCGTAAAATGTTAAAATGGTATAAATTTAATTTTTTAATCAAAACCGCCTTAAAAAACCAAAGTTACACTCGTAAAATGTTAAAATTGTATAAATTCAAATTTTTTGCATACAAAACCGCCTTAAAAAATAAAAGTTAAACTAATAAAACTCATACAACATTAGAGTTACATTCATAAAATCTGAAACTCAAAAGTGATTAATTTTGGGCTAGAGAGAAAAAGACAATTTAATTAGTGTATAGGAAATTGATTAGTGATAAGTTTTTTTTCTTCAATCTCAACCATCCATTTCAATCCAACCATCCACATTTTTTTCTTTTTCTTTTTGGTAGTCCTTAATCCATTCCCACTCCATCCACCTCAACCATCCATTTAGTCCATCCAATGGGCCTTAAAAGGACTTAGGGACTCACTGGAAGAGGAGGACTCATAAGAAGTTCTTTCTCTCTCTCTCTCTCTCTCTAAATATATATATATATATATATATATATATATATATATATATATATATATATATATATATATATATATATAAGCATATATATATAAAGATCGACTAAAAAGACGGATTTGACTCCTTGATTCACTCCATACAAAATGACTTGGTATTAAAAATTACCTTTTAACCTATAAACTTCTTCAACTCCTATCTAACATACCGTTTTACTAGTTAGAAGAATATTTTAATACTTTTAGTCTTTTTAGTCTATTTTCCCACTTTTATAGCTATATAAGTTAACTGATCAGAATTATGTAAGCTATAAAATGAGGAAGATATGACCATTTTACGAAAAATGGTCGAGCAGTCCCCAAACCATGCGAGTTGACATAGGCCGTACGAGTTTCCTCCATAAAGTCTTTGAGTGCATGTTTGACCATTCAAGATCACTTAGACCGCACGAGTTCCCTCTAGAGAGGCTTTTGGCCGTGCATGATTGACCGTACAAGTTCATTTTCGCCGTGCAATTTCGCCAAGTTGCGCTATTGACCTATAGAACCGTTTTTCTTACTTTATATTATTGAGTATCAGCTAGACCTTTGTTCTAAGGCCTATTGGGGGGGGGGGATGTCTTGACACTTTTTAACACTAGAACACATTGACTAAGTCTCATTTACATGTTTAGTGACGGTTTTGAATGTTTCACCCATGTTTACCATATTTGTTTTAATTGGTTACTTAAATCGTGTTTTTTGTGTTAGGGCAAACCCCCATTCATTTTATGCTCTTATTTCTTGTTCGGCTTTATTCCTAAGTTGCGTTAGTGCATTTTGTGCATTGTTTACATATGGTAGTGCCATTGTGCTTAGCATGCTAGGTTGACTTTTGTTTACGCCACTTCCGTTGGCCTTTTTCCAGATTTGGTATGGTCATTCTCTTTCCGCCCCTTTCGTTGGTCGTTATGCCCAATTCGGGTTACTCTAATTACATTCTTTTGCATTAGTCTTGGATTCTAGACGTTTATCGCATGTCGATTCGGAAAAGGTTCATCCCGAGAGTTGTATAGTCTTGCTTAGTTATGATGCTTTGCATATGCCATTCACCACAGAAGTTTTAGTTAGTTAGAGAAGTTTCCATATATATAAGCTATGTCCCATGTCATTATTTCTTAGTGAACCCATATCCTCTATGTTCATCATGTGTTCTCAAGTCAAGTTATCTATATTGTTGGATTGTAATGTATTGTGTTAATATCGTTCTCATTTATGTTTGTTTTGATGTAATATGGCTGGGAGAACCTTGAGTTTCTCCTCACTGATTGTGACATTCATGTTTCATGAATGACACGTACAAGTTGGTGCTACTTGGAGTAAAGACATGTGTGAGATAGCGAGGGGCGATAATATTTGACATTTACCTTACGATTAGCTTAGACTCACTTTTGAGACTTGTTTTTGTGGTATATGTTTTCCCCCTCAATAGTTAGACACTTTATTTTGTTTTTACTTACTCAACTTATGCTATCGCATGAGTTTGTTATGGTGAACCCGCATACTTTATCAAAAAGTTTTTAATAACACGTATATTTCCGCTGCGTTTTTTCTCTTTTATTTATCGTAATAACGCGGAGGCTCACATCAACAATTATGGCTCACTTAACCCTGATAGTTATTTAAGAGTCATTATAAGATAAGAAATGTTACAAATCACATCAATAAAGTACAAGTGTAATGTGTGTATCATATGATTTGAGTCGAATACAAAAAAACTAGTCTAAACTTTAAAAGTATCTCTCAATTCAAAATTATCACAATGTCACTGTGTTAATTAGTTACATTGAGTGCAAGTGTTGGATACAATTATGTATCATAAACTAAATCACATACCAATTTTTTGTTTTAATTTAAATTATAATAACCTGATAAAAGATGGTTTTGTCAAAAAAAAAATAGTAACCTTTGAAATCCAATATTTTTTCTCGCTCGACCGATAGTCCAAATAATCTATCACGGAGTTGGAATAAATATCAATGTGTAGATCCTTCCAAGTTTGGATTTTCTTTTAGCAATTAAAAAAAATTATCAAACTTATCTCTACTTGATTAAATCACTTATATTCTTTGAAATCCAATATTTTTTCTCGCTCGACCGATAGTCCAAATAATCTATCACGGAGTTGGAAGAAATATTAATGTGCAGATCCTTCCAAGTTTGGATTTTCTTTTAGCAATTAAAAAAAATATCAAATTCATCTCTACTTAATAGATGAAATCACTTATATTCTAAAATCAAATGTGATTAATTTTGAAGGTTTAGATTGATCTCCAAGCATTAAATCATTTCATACAAGACTACTTGAGTCTAGGTATGCAATATCACTAATTCTTATATGAGACATATCTCACAATAAACTAACATGTGTAGTAAAAAGAACAAAATATTTCTTACAAACAATCAAATAGTTCAATTAATAATAAAAACCAATAATTTTCAAATAAATAAACCATTATTCCATATCCACGTAAAAAAAATGTAAAAGAGAAGCTAACCTGAGAAAGAAGGCAAAGAAGAGATTCTATATGATTTCGAGCAACAGAATCCCCAATGAAACCTAAGTTTTTGCCATTAACAATTTGCAAGAATTCCTTAGGATCAAATTTTGAAAGCTCACAACTTTGTGGATTCCATCTCCAATTTAAAAAATCTTTGTCTTTTCTTCCATGTTTGAAGCAATTTTTTGAGTCGGGTATTGTTGTACAACTCGTTGATGTGTAATGTGATACATTCAAATCTGGTACCCATGTTCCCTTGAATAACTCGCAATTATCATCCTCTATCATGATTAATAAAATAAACAGATGATTTATTTGGAATTACAAACAAGAGTTATTTGGACTTGAAAGATTATTGTGCAACAATTTCATTAATATACATAACATATAATAATGGTAATACATCATACTTTGTAACACAATATAAACTTATAAATTTGATGAGGATTCACGAAACATCCATAAATTAAAACAATATATTCCTAACAAATTTGATATATATTTTTTAATTATTCCTGAATAAATAAATAAAATTACTATTCTAAACAAACCAATCTCGCATAAGATTCAAAAAAATTATGTTAAGAAAAAAAAAAATCAAAATTTCAATTGCATCAAATCAAATAATTAAAAACACGGGATTAATAAGGAAAATAAAAAGAATTACCAAAAAATATTTTAGGTTTGATTAAAGGACGAATGTTGTGCGGAAGTTGGTCATGTGTTGAGGAAAAAAGAAATGGAGTAGGTGAGTAAAGGAGGAAGAGGCTAAAAATTGAGATTAGAGCAAGTGACCATAAAAATAGTGGAGGTAATCCACCCTTCAAGTAATTATGTTTCATCGTATTGCTTTCATGAATTTTATTCATCATTCTTTAATTGTGTCATTCAAATAAAAATAATGATGAATTGTTCAAGGATACAATTATAGAAAATGGAAGTAAATGAAAGATTTTCTTTCTTTCTTTATGTGAAGAGGGGTTTTGCCTTTTGGGAATATTAGTTAAGAACAAATAAAGGAGGAAATGAATGAAATCATGCTTAAGTTAAGAAAATTTGTTATTTCAACCCTTTGTTTCAGGCTTTCTAAAGGAAAAAAAAAACCTCAGTCAAAGGTGCTGAAATGAAAGTTTCTTTTAAAGACACGGTTTGTCTTCAGTTGCACACTTGCTCTCCAATCATCCAATTTATTATATTAATTATTTGCCTTAACTCTACCATGCTTTTTAATTTACTTTGAATTTCCGTTTGCATAAAATTTATCTCTTACAAAAAAAAAAGGTAAATATATATATATATATATATATATATATATATATATATATATATATATATATATATATATATATATATACGACACCATTTAAAGAGGTGACATTGTGATATTTGAGTTACTCTTGATATAAATAATGTAATTTATTCTCCTTTCAAAAGAAGAATAATAATATAATTTATTCTCGCAGTAGGTAAAACTATCATTATTTTAATTTTACCTGATTAATTATTTCGAATGAACTAAAATAAGGGTAAAGGACTTATCCAAACTTTTAAACTAAGATTCAAAGGGAGCTTTAGAGGGTTCACAATGAAACATGAGTTCTCACAGGATCTTATCAGGATTATGTGAGTCCCTTCATATTTTCGAGTCTTAGATCCCAGCTACAACCAAAAAAGTAAGCACAAATTAACTGCTAAGACTACTCCGTGTTAGATTAGAAAAAAAAACTGGGAAAACAACGTGCGATATCAAACACGAAAAATAAAAGCACTCCTCTTTAAACATCCAACCTCAAAGTTTTCTCTCTAATATTGACGATAAATCGAAGCACGAAAGAAACTATGCGTATCCATCTACATTACTAAGGAATATTTATCATTTTTCAATGTTACTCGTTCCACTTGCATCATTTATGTTTTAATTGCGTTCCAAAATTTTAAAACTGGGCATAATTGGGACTAATTTCTAGTATTTAATATTTTAATATTTTATGTTATTATTATTATTTTTTTTTGCAAAAAATTATCATTTCATTTAATAAAGAAAAGAAATTACAATTGGTTTTTGCAAAAAGCTATCCACTAGAGTAGCAATCTAGCTAAACAATATTAAGTACATATACTCTCCTCTATAAGTCAATATTGAGAATGATGTTTCCACATTAACATTCTAATGATAACAAAAAATTTATCCTCCTAACAATCCAAGTAACTGGATGAGGATGCCCTTGAAAAATCCTTGCATTTCGTTCAGTGCATAACTGATGAATAGAGGCAGCAAGGGAGACATCAAACCATGCTTTCTGCCAGTCCCTAACTCCTTTGCTAGGACAAGTCAATTCATCCTCTAGAGAAGCACCTGCTCGAGTGTGACCCATCTATAACAACACCTGGTGCCAAACAGATGCAGAGAAGGAGCATTGGAAGAAAAAATGTACCTGGGATTCCTCCTCATGCTCACATAAGGAGCATCTATTAACAAACTGCATACCCCTAAGCTTGAGGTTATCAATAGTAGCCAACTGGTTCTGAACAGCAAGTGAGCAAATTATTCTATGACTAGGTACAACTTGAGTATGTAAGAGCCCTTTAGTCCATAATCCAGCAGCAGGAGCATTCCTAAAGAATTCATAAACCTACTGCAAAATGAGCTTAGAACCAGACTTTGATTATTCTATTTTATGTTATTATTGTTCAGGCTTGTAAGTATCTTAATTTAAATGCATGTTGACGATATTGTGTAGTAACTTTGATTGCATATTATTCGACATTGTTGCTGAAACACGATTAATTAAGGTTAGGTGGGACAAATTATTTTGTTCGATAACCCCTTTACATTGATGAATTGTGAAATTAATTCTCTTAAATTTTAAATACAGTTCGTACCAAAAAAAAAAATTTAAATATAGTAATTAGGTCCCATAAGTTTGACCAAAATTGAAATTAAACTCAATTTCTTATTTTCGTACCAAAATCATAAGATTTACAATAAAAAAAGATTACTTCATAGGAATAATCCAACCTAGTGGTGCCCTTCTTAAATTACTCCATCCTTTAAGTAATTTGAATTTCTCTATCCTCCCTTTCTTCCCAGAACACACTAGAGTGACCATTAACCTAAACAACAGGTTGCCCTTATATTTTTAAGGATTAACACCTTAATTCTTACCCGAATTAATAAAAAACCAATTCATCATTCTCCCTCTGTTCATCAAACCTCTGCCGACTGTCGGCGATACTCCCTCTGACCACTACTCCTCCTGCGGTGATGTGACTCATATTTGAGCACATTTAGTCCCCAAAATAGCCTCGTTCTCATGCTTTCTAGCATATATTAGGGTCATTTCTTATCTTTAGTTTCCTATTTTGCATATTTTTTGAGGTTTTGTCTCCTTGGTAGGAGAGGATCATTAACCTTGCATTTATGAGGCAAAATAGAGCTAAATGGATCGTACCTAATGACCAAGCATCAAAGAGAAGACCAACACTAGAGGCCTAAGTAGATAATAAAGTGAAATGGGCAATGATGAAAGGATCCTTGCACCCCCGACATGATCCTTGAGGGTTGATAAGGAGGAAAACAAGAAAAGTAGTCTGTCCAAGAATCCGAGCGGATCATGCACGATTTGGGCGTCTCACAACATCAAGATCCGGGCGTCTTGCTCCCAAACGAGCAGCTAGCAGCACTCTGATCCGTGCGTCTTCCTCTGGATCCGAGCGGATCACAAGTCAGAAGAGCCCGTGCCACAACACAGGACAGGCTGATCGTGGCAAGACTAGCAATGAGGATCCACTCATTTCCTTCGAGAGGAGCATTTCCTCAACTATTCTTAGGGTCTTAATTGTCATTTAAGCCCTTAGTAACCCTAATCCTTGTACCTAATCTTTAGTATAAATACCCCATTGTACTACCTAGATTAGTTTTTATCCTTAATCAAGTTGTAATCACTTCTTAACATCATCTTAATACTCTCAAATTAGTCTTAGTTTAGTTATAATACAATCTATCAATATTAATCATATCTTAATCTTTCCTTAATTTCTCTATTGTTCTTCATTTATTTTGGGTAATTAGAAGATTATTTGGGTTTATTTGGAAGATTGACAACCTTCCATCAATCATCAAGTACTTCTATTATTCTTTTCTTTATTTGGAATCATCTTCATAGGTATAACTCTCTTTACCCTTGTTTAGTTATTGTTAATCATTTTCATTTATTCATCATGTTTAGCTTTGTTAGTTTGATTGACAACCTTATTAGCATGTTGAACTTGATAAAGAGTGAGTAGTCTTTTAGCTAGGGTTAATGGGGAATTAGGGGAAATAAACATGAGGAATGATTCAAGCTTAATCTAATATGCTTTCATAATTAATTTGCTTGCTTGTTGTGATTTCAACTTATGCACATGTTATGTTTGATGAAATGCGAGCCTATGAATCCTTGCATTTTTTGATCCATCACCTATATTTTCAATGAGGCTTGTAAGCATATAAACCAACTCGAGCCTCATTAGACCATGCATAAAGTTGAATAGGAAGGATTAAGTCGACTTGTAGGTGTTGTACAATCTAATCGATTCGGCTCCGGGACCCAAACCTTCTTAGGGATTGTAAGCTTATACACTATTTCGATCCCATCACAATAATAAGTGCTTGCATATAATTGAGAACATGTTTGTATGATCAACTCCCATGAATCCCCTATGAATCCATGACACCCTAGTGTTTTTAATAAATTGTTTACAACCCCGTTATTTACCTTGCTTTGTTATCATTAATTTACTTTCTTCTTATTGATTAGTTTAGTGTATCTCCTATCTCAACCCAAATTGTGACACCCTAAGACACAACCATTTGCAATTGAGAATCCTACATCAATACCCGTCCATTGGGATCCGACCTTTACTTACCTCTTTACTAAGAGTAGTTTGTGAAGTTATAAATATTGTTTTGGTTGGTAGCGTTTGACGACGAGTTTAAACCGGACCAAAAATGGCGCCGTTGCCGGGGACGGTGTTACTTGATTTGATTTTCATTAATTGTTTTTAGTTGTGTCTTTCTTTACCTTGAGGGAGAGCACTTCCTCAAGGTACTTCTCACCTTTTTTCCTTAGTGTACCTTGCAAGATGGATATTATAGATTGTTGTGTAGAGGACCACATGAGTACCACTTTCATGAAAGACCCTTTGCAAGTATTGGAAGCCTTAGAAGCAAGTGAGGCCAAAAATAAGCATTAGGAATTAGAAGTAGATCTCCTTGAAGCCGCTCTAGCCAACAAAGAACTTACTTATGAGCAGTCCGTGTTGATAAATAACATTCTTGAGGAAGCATCACAATCTACTAAAGAAGAACAAGCAACCAAAGATCATGCCATAGAAGCCGAAGAGCTAGATGAATACGTCATGGAATTTGAATGCGATGGATATGATGAGCTTGAGGAACAAATCGAATATGCCATGAGGATGGAGTGTATAATGGAGATGAAGCATGTCCTTAATGAACCTTCATTGGTAGAAAGTGAGGTACAAACTTCAAATCTAAAGCCCCTTCCTCCAAATTTGAAATATGCTTACCTTGATGAGACTAAAACCAAACCCGTGATTGTTAATGATAAACTTGATGAGAACCAATTGGAAAGTTTGCTTGATGTGTTGAAATAACCTGAAAAGACTATAGGTTATAGTCTAGATTACCTTAAGGGGATAAGTCCCAATTTTTGCATGCATAGAATTCATCTACAAGAGGACCATAGGCCCACTATTCAAGGGCAAAGGAGACTAAACCCCCACTTGCAAGTAGTTGTAAAAGCGGAGGTTATGAAATTACTTGATGCGGGAATCATTTATCCTATATCGGATTCTTTGTGGGTTAGCCCCGTTCAAGTGGTACCTAAGAAAGGAGGTACCACGGTGGTAACAAATGAGAAGAACGAGCTAATACCCATAAGGAAGATCACCGGTTAGCGTATGTGTATTGACTATCGTAAATTGAATTCCGCAACAAGGAAGGATCATTTCCCCCTACCATTCATTGACCAAATGCTTGAGAGGTTAGCCTCTAACAAATTATTTTGCTATCTTGACGCGTACTCAGGATTCTTCCAAATCCCGATCCACCCGGATGACCAACACAAGACTACTTTCACATGCCCTTACGGTACTTTTGTATATATGAGAATGCCTTTGGGCTATGTAGTGCCCCCGCTACTTTCCAAAGATGCATGATGAGTGTCTTCT
The DNA here is from genome assembly GCF_048544455.1 of Silene latifolia. Classification (NCBI taxonomy): domain Eukaryota; kingdom Viridiplantae; phylum Streptophyta; class Magnoliopsida; order Caryophyllales; family Caryophyllaceae; genus Silene; species Silene latifolia. The sequence goes on from NC_133536.1 coordinate 139,179,983, forward strand.
CCGATTATCTAGAAACCATAATGGAAGTTTTTATGGATGATTTTAGCGTTTATGGAAAAGATTTTGACTCTTGCTTGCATAATTTTTCTCTTGTATTGCAAAAATGTGAAGATGTTAGCCTTGTCTTGAATTGGGAAAAATTTCACTTTATGGTCAATAAAGGTATTGTCTTGGGTCATTTAATCTCGGAAAAGGGCATCGAAGTTGATAAAGCCAAAGTTGAGGTGATAGAGAAACTCCCACCTCCCGTGAATGTTAGAGGGGTGAGGAGCTTTATTGGTCACGCGGGTTTCTATCGCCGTTTTATAAAAGATTTCTCAAAAATCGTGAAACCCCTCACTCAACTTTTGCTTAAAGATGCCCAATTCCAATTCACTAATGAGTGTGTTGAAGCCTTTGATAGAATCAAGGAAGCACTTATCTCGGCACCAATCATCCAACCACCCAATTGAGAATTACCATTTGAGATCATGTGCGATGCAAGTAACTACGCTGTTGGAGCGGTTCTTGGCCAACAGGTAGGAAAGGCTTTGCATGTTATCTATTACATAAGCAAAACTCTTGATGCCGCCCAAGTGAACTATGATACTACCGAGAAGGAACTCCTTGCCATTGTCTATGCACTAGACAAGTTCCGTTTCTATTTGCTTGGATCAAAAGTGATTGTCTTCTCGGATCACCGTGCTCTTACACATCTCTTGATAAAGAAAGAGGCAAAACCAAGTTGTTGAGATGGATTTTGCTACTCCAAGAATTTTATTTAGAGATAAGAGATAAGAAGGGAGCCGAGAATGTGGTAGCGGATCACTTGTCAAGAATTCAATTCCATAGTGATGAGGGAGAGAGACCGATTAATGACTCTTTCCCCGATGATATCTTGATGGTCATCCATTCACAACTTGAGAGGCACACCACACCATGGTTTGCCGACTATGCTAATTAAATTATTGGAGGAGTCCTTCCTCCAATCTTGAACTACAATCAAAGAAAGAGATTCTTGTTTGAAGTAAATAGATATTTTTGGGACGATCCCAATCTTTAAAAGGAATGTAGTGATGGACTTTACCGAAGATGCATACCTCAATGGGAAGTTCAAGGTGTTTTGGAGGGATGGCGTTCATCACCTTATGGAGGACACCATGGAGCACGAAGAACTATTGCCAAAGTCCCTCAATCGGACTTCTTTTGGCCTACCATGTTTGAAGATGCTAGAGAATTTATTCTCCATTGTGATCCTTGCCAAAGAATCAGGAACATTTCTTGGAGAAATGAGATGCCACAACGAGGAATATTGGAGGTAGAAATTTTAGATGTATGGGGAATTGACTACCAAGTACCATTTTTATCATCTCAAGGAAACAAGTACATTCTTGTAGCCGTTGATTATGTATCAAAGTGGGTAGAAGCAATTGCTACCCCAACCGATGACACCAAGACGGTTACGAAACTCCTCAAGAAAGTAATCTTCCCAAGATTCGGAGTCCCTAGAGCAATAATTAGTGATGGAGGGACACATTTCCATGAAAATAAGCTCACCTATCTTTTGACTAAATATGGTGTTCAACATAGAACCGGCTTGGGATACCATCCTCAAACAAGCGGTCAAGTTGAAATTTCGAATAGAGAAATCAAACAAATTCTTGAGAAGGTTGTTAACAAGACTCATAAGGATTGGAGTATGAAGCTTGATGACACTCTTTGGGCTTATAAGACGGCCTATAAGACTCCCATAGGAGCCTCCCCTTACAACCTAGTCTATGGAAAGGCATGCCATTTGCCAATTGAGCTAGAGTACAAAGCCTTTTGGGCAATCAAAGCTCTCAACCTTGATCTCAAGTTAAGTGGTCAAAAGAGGATAATGCAAATTCAAGAGTTGGAGGAATTCCGACTACAATCCTACGAAAATGCAAAGATCTACAAGGAAAGAACAAAGTTGCTTTATGACAAGAGAATAAAGCAAAAAGCCTTGTACAAGGGAGACAAAGTCCTTCTATTTAACTCCCGATATCGACTCTTTCCCGGGAAGTTAAATTCAAGATGGATGGGGCCCTATGTAATCACCGAAGTAGGGAAATATTGCGACTTCGAAATAAAGTCGGAAGATGGAAACAAGTTCAAAGTCAACGGCCAAAGGTTGAAGCCATATTATGAAGGAGCATTCATCGGAGAAGTAGAGGTCATCCGACTCGAACCTCTCCCACCATGAAAAGACCATCAAAGAGAGAGTTTGGTGGACTAGTCCTCTCCAAACCACCACTTGTAAATATACTAACTCTTCTTACTTGTATTTTTAACTATATTGCATTTACATATAATTTCAATAAAGCATGATTTTTGACATGAGAGTTGGTGAGGGTGTATTACTAACTCTTTTGATGAATAAAGGATTTATAAATTCAAGTGTGGGGAAGCACTCTTAATGAACGAAATGAGGGAAAGAAGAACAAAAAGGAGGGAACCCCCACGGGCAGACGTGAGCCCGTGGGAACTGAAGGCAATTCGGGCGTCTCCTAAGAGGATCCGAGCGTCCTAACTCTAGAACGCGGGTCTTGGAAGTACTGAAATTGAAGAAATGGGTCTGTCGCATAATCCGGGCATATCACATACAATATGCCCATCCCAGTTCTGAATCCGCTCGTCTTGTGACCAATCCGCGCATCCTGACCTTCTTCCAAATAATGATTTCGCTCTGTTTGAAAATCTGCCCGTCTTGAGAAGGATCTGAGCGTCTCCACTATGCATCCACTCGTCCTGAGCAGAATCTGTGCGTCCCAGCATGGGTTGGAAACTCCAGAGTGCACTGACTAAAGATCCGAGCATCCTGAGCTCGATCCGCCCGTCTCTATCTGCTCTTCTGATTTTTCTGCAAAGCACGGATCCGCCCGTCCCAAACACGGCCCGCGCGTCTCCCTCATGTGCTGCTCTTCTATTTTTGACTTTTGCATTTTCCAACCCACCACCCATGTTATGACACCTCATTCTTCCTTCCTCTATAAAAAATAAAATCCCCTCCCATATGACTCAAATCACACCAAAAGCACCCTTTCACCTCTCTAAATTAAAAACCCCCAAAACCTAGGGTTTCAAGAAGGATCTCAATTACAAAGAATATCTTCATCTTCAACAAGCCAAAGTTAAAGATCTACTTTTAAAGATGGGATCAAGAGGGTCCTTGCCTAGACAAAGAAGAAGGACAAGAGTAATTGGAAGCTCCTCAACATCTCACCTCAACACATTAAGGAGAGAGCATGAAGAAATAGTTGATCTCTCAAGACTTAATGAGTTCTCCAACATAGAATTCGTCAATGATGTGCAAAGACTCGTCTTTCATAGTCTCCTTGGTAAGAACATTCTTCCTACTAAGTTCATGTGCCATGACACCTTAAGGAAACTAGGCATCTATCATCAAACCGAGGCACTCTTTGAGTTATTTGCTCTTTCAACTATGTTCAACATGCATGAACTCACTGATCGGTCCTTAGTTCTTGAATTCTTGAGTTTTCTAAAGATTTCTACCTTGAACAAGACAATTTGTGCGGAGTTTAGACTAGAGAACACAACTCGAATGATGACTCTTGTTTAGTTTGCTAGTGTGTTGGGTCTTGATGTATCGCCTACCCGTACATCAAAGCCGCGAAATTATAGCATAGCACCTCTATGGCGAGCCATGACGGGTCGCGACTTCTCTTTCATTAAAGAATGCTCGGCCTCACATAATCAAAATCCCATTATTCGACTTACTTACCGTTTTATCACAAGCAGTCTCTTAGCCCGCCGTGATCCTGCGGTAGTGAATGAACTCGATCTTCTGTTTATGGAGTCCTATCTAAAGATACAAGGGAGGAGCGGTTATCACTTCAATGCCCCCTTAGTACATCTTGAAAGATGGGCAAAGTTCCGGAATGGAGATGATGATGGTATGATCCACATTGTCAATGGGGGATTAATATCAAGGCTTGCAAAATTTTTTAACCCCAATTTCAACAACAACAATGCTTATATACCTCTTCCGGGCAACACCAAGATTGATGAAATGTTGATTCTCCGACAACACCATTGGATAGCCCTTGAAGGCTTTGAGAAAAGGATTAAGTGGATAACCAATGGGAGCACCTCCATGTTTCTTCCAATGGAAGGCCTAACAAGGATATCACCTCGAAGGGGTCCTCTCTCACAAGTACCATCCTACCTCGTCCTAACTAATTCAAACCAAGCAAATCAAACCCCACCTCCTACCCAACCTCAACAATATGAACCTCAAGCAAATGACAAAGAGAAAGTTGTTATCCCGCTGTACCCATTTCCATATCAACCGTATAATCACCCAAATCCCTTCATCCTTCCGAGCGACGACTTTGTCACGGGTCTACTTCAAGACATGCACCAAAAGCAATATGAAGCAAGGGTAGACAATTACATTGCTCTCTATCCACAATTTCACCGGTAGGCCCACAAAGGGCATATTAGTGAAGAGGGAATGCTTCCCTCTTGGGCACAAATGGATATCCTTTTCCCAAACTCAGAGCATGTCAACGGTGGAACACATGGAGTAGGAGAAGAAGAAGGGTCAAGTGGCGGTGATACAGTGGAGGTTAATAGTGAGGGGGATGAGTTCATGGATTTTTTGAGAGTGACGAAGTGCAAGAACAAGAGGATAGTGATCTTGGAGGGGATGATGGTAACTAATGAATATTTTCATGAGCTAGGTGGAGCGGGCATGAAGCACCCACCATGGCCAAGGTGAAGCTCTTCTTTCCCCCTCATTTTTCTTGTCAAAAAAATTTTCATGCTTTGCTAACTTGTTTTACAATTGATTGTTTAACTTTTTAGTGGTGTCCTTGTAAAAGTGAAGGACTATTATTCCACCTTGGCAACATCTAGGTGATGATAAATTTATTGTTCCCACTTTTGAAAATCCAAAATGACAAACTAGTTTCATGCATTGCATTTTTGTGCATGAACTCCCCTATTTTTACGGTAGAAATAGTGTCTTACTTGGTTGGGGAAGTTCAAGCACAAGCATTGGGAGTCCATCAAAATTAGCTCTCCAACCAATAAATTCATGCATCATATAGTATAGTTTAGAATGCATCACTTATGTATATGTCATATAGTTTGCATAATAGTGTCGAAATCATGCATTCTCATTTAGCTTGCATAATTTCCTATCGTATTGGCCATTGAGGACAATGTCCATACTAGTATGGGGATGGGAAATTCTAACTAAACTTTTAAATAAAAAATTATAAAAATTGAAAACTTTTGAAAAATACTAAAACATGTCCTTTTATTTCATAAACACAAAAACCATAAAAATTTGAAAAATTAAAAAAAATACAAAAACATTTTCATTCCTTTATAGTGTAGAATTGTATATCTTGTATATATTTGTTTGTTTGTTTATCCTTCTTTCACATTGATTGACTACGCCACATCCGAGACATGAGGATTATGAAAACCACATGGTATGATCTTTCCAATCTCCTTTTTCCTCTTTGTGTTAATGACTATGTGGCTTTATTTTGATTGATGCGGTATGAAACAATGTGATTGTAGGAGTTGAATTTAGCTTATATGACATACTAGTTGGTAGAAGCATATGCATTAGGTTGTATAAATGTTAGTTGCACAATGGCATATAGTTGCATTTTAGAAAAATTTTGTGAAAACATCTATTTAGGAAACTTGACAAGTGTATATAAGGCCCTTGTAGATACTTTTTCCTATTGAGACTTTGCTCACTATAATGCTTCTAAAACACCCTAGGATGTGTCATGCTAGTATCCTTTGACCCATGGATTAAGGCCTAGTCAAGAGTACCTTGTGGTGTGATAACTTCTTGTCTACCGTTTATTCCAAGGTGACCTTTGAAGCCATGAAACCATCTTCCACAATCTACCACATTTTGTCAAAAAATGGAATGGGCACAAAAATTGTTCAAATTTCAGTTCAAGCATTGAAATGAAAAATCAAAGAGTTTACAAAATGCATCAAAGAAAAGAGGAGCAAAAATAGACTCCTATGCTTCAAATATAAGCACCCTCCTTACAAATTACGGCGACTTTGAAAATGTTCAAAAAAAAATGCAAAAAGTTGAAATTGTCAAGTATCAAATGCCAGACATCAAAGAAATAGCAAAAAAAAGAAAGTGTTCTCAAGTGTCATATGCCACAAGAAATGGGGGGGGAGGAAACCACACCAAAAGCAAACTCCCATATAAAACTCAAAATACAAATGATCCCTTTATTCATTGAATCCACTTTTGTGCATGGTAGAGAGGGGATGACCCTTCTTCTTGTCTAGGTAAGAAGGGGAATTCCGCGATCCTCCAGTGTTTCTAACACCATAAGGAGTCTACTCTTGACGAAAGCATTTAACGATTGAGGACAAGGGTACCCTAGCTTGACACAACTTGGAGGTGATTTATTGGTATCCTCCTAGGATTAGTAACTTGAAGAAATCGTATCTATAATGTAATGTGTACCCTTAGATTGTTTCCCTTGTAGATAATTTCCACCACTTAGATGAAGAAAGTGGCTGTAACACTCCAAGTTATTGAGAGTAAAGTTGTCCCAGGCCACATCGGGGAATTGAGGAGGTTGTCTTATGTTTATAAGATATTCCACCCACCACTTAGTAACAAGGCCTTGTGCTTTTGGGCTAAAGTGAGGACAAATAATGGGCCCAAAGGTACGCATCCCATCTTATTGGGGTTGTGTTACGACGGTGGCGGGTCGGGTTGTTATAAATGGTATCAGAGCGACCCTGCGACCGTGTGGTGAGCCTGTGGACGGGAGTACTCAGGTCACCCACCTAGCAGGGGAGAATTCTGGGCTTGGCTGCGGTAAAGTTTGAGTCACAACGAGGACGTTGTGTTCTTTAAGTGGGGGAGATTTTAACACCCCAAGTTATTGAGAGTAAAGTTGTCCCAGGCCACATCGGGGAATTGAGGAGGTTGTCTTATGTTTATAATAGATTCCACCCACCACTTAGTAACAAGGCCTTGTGCTTTTGGGCTAAAGTGAGGACAAATAATGGGCCCAAAGGTACACATCCCATCTTATTGGGGTTGTGTTACAACGGCGCCGGGTCGGGTTGTTATAGTGGCTATTCATTTTTGTAGATGCATCCATTACTTGCTTTTGTGTGCTTAAATTCTTGGATGTATCGCCATTTTGGCAAGCCCCACCTTGCCTTGCAAGAAGGCATCCTACCTCATGGTTGTCTTGTTGTGAGTTGAAGGGGGGGAGTGAGACCCGCTAATTGTCTCATATCGGCTATATCAGTAGGTTAGTTTAAATAAGGGTCCTAGTTTTAGTCACCTCTTTACTCGGGACGAGCAAAGGTTCGGTTTGGGGATGTTTGATGTGTCTCATATTTGAGCACATTTAGTCCCCGAATTAACCTCGTTCTCATGCTTTATAGCACATAATTGGGTCATTTACTATCTTTAGTTTCCCATTTTGCATATTCTTTGAGGTTTTGTCTCCTTGGTAGGAAAGGATTGCTAACCTTGCATTTATGAGGCGAAATAGAGCTAAATGGATCGCACCTAATGACCAAGCATTAAAGAGAAGACCAACAGTAGAGGCCTAAGTAGATAAAAAGTGAAATGGGCAATGATGAAAGGATCCTTGCATCCCCGACATGATCCTTGAGGATTGTTAAGGGGGAAACGAAGAAAAGTAGTCTGTCCAAGAATCCGAGCGGATCATGCACAATCCGGGCGTCTCACAACATCAAGATCCGGGCGTCTTGCTCCCAAGACGAGCGGCTTGCAGCACCCTGATCCGAGCGTCTTCCCCTGGATCCGAGTGGATCACAAGTCAAAAGAGCCCGTGCCACAGCACAGGACGGGCGGATCGTGGCAAGACTAGCAATGAGGATCCACTCATTTCCTTCGAGAGGAGCATTTCCTCAACTTTTCTTAGGGTCTTAATAGTCATTTAAGCCCTTAGTAACCATAATCCTTGTACCTAATCTTTAGTATAAATACCCCATTTTACTAACTAGATTAGCATCCATCCTTAATCAAGTTATAATCACTTCTTAATCTCATCTTAATACTCTCAAATTAGTCTTAGTTTAGTTGTAATACAATCTATCAATATTAATCATATCTTATTCTTTCCTTAATTTCTCTATTATTCTTCATTTATTTTGGGTAATTAGAAGATTATTTGGGTTTATTTGGGAGATTGACAACCTTCCATCAATAATCAAGTACTTCTATTATTCTTTGCTTTATTTGGAATCATCTTCATAGGTATAACTCTCTTTACCCTTGTTTAGTTATTGTTAAATCATTTTTATTTATTCATCATGTTTATCTTTGTTAGTTTGATTGACAACCTTATTAGCATTTTGAACTTGATAATGAGTTAGTAGTCTTTTAGCTAGGGTTAATGGGGAATTAGGAGAAACAAACAAGGGGAATGATTCATGCTTAATCTAATATGCTTTCATAACTAATTTGCTTGCTTGTTGTGATTTCAACTTATGCACATGTTATGTTTGATGAAATGCGAGCCTATGAATCCTTGCATTTTTTGATCCATTACCTATCTTTTCAATGAGGCTTTTAAGCATTTAAACCAACTCAAGCCTCATTAGACCATGCATAAAGTTGAATAGGAAGGATTAAGTCGACTTGTAGGTGGTGTACAATCTAATCGATTCGGCTCCGGGACCCAAACCTTCTTAGAGATTGTAAGCTTATACACCAACTCGATCCCATCACAACAATAAGTGCTTGCATATAATTGAGAACATGTTTGTATGATCAACTCCCATGAATCCCCTATGAACCCATGACACCCTAGTGTCTTTAATCAATTGTTTACAACCCCTTTATTTACCTTGCTTTGTTTTCATTAATTTACTTTCTTCTTATTGATTAGTTTAGTGTATCTCCTATCTCAACCCAAATTGTGACACCCTAAGACACAACCATTTGCAATTGAGAATCCTACATCAATACCCGTTCTTTGGGATCCAACCTTTACTTACCTCTTTAGTAAGAGTAGTTTGTAAAGTTATAAATATTGTTTTAGTTGGTAGCTTTTGACAACGAGTTTAAACCGGGCCAGTGACCCATGTCCACAGTTTGGCGACTCCGTTGGCGATGATACACTTACGTGTTACCCAGGGTGAAACTTGAACAAGGTTAGGGAATGGTTTATACGAGGCAGTTGTCGGGTTACATTACTCGACGTTCTTAGGTCGCTTTATTCGGCCTTCCTAGGCTTAACTCGACCCATTCGACCAATCGTCCCGTCTGGACGGTCCAAATTCTTATATGGGCCTAAAGATGGATAGCGATTGACGTCAACCATACCGTGGTACATATTCATATTTGTATCAAGGCTTTCACTACTCGAGGAAATGGACTAGGAACCGACCTTACTCATGTTTGGCACGGACCTCTCTAGAGACCATGGTTTGATTGCTTTGTATGGCAACCCACCTTTTAAGCCAAAACCCTTTAAATGCATTCAGCATACTGTTATAATGCCCATATGTATGTTTGTATCATATACGTGATCACCATTTGTAAATAAAACCATGACGAAATCTTGTAAAATAAAATCCTTTTCAAAATGTAAATATTTTCGAAAATGGCCTAAAATAGCGCATTATAAGCGAAACTCTGTCCAAATGTCGAGTCAAAATTCGGGCCTCAAACCCATTTCAAACCACACTTCGAGTTAGCACTCCTACAACTACACTACAGTTGTTTAGAACAAACGTTTCTAAATTTGTCATTTTCAAACCCCACTTGACACAGTGGAACACGCCAACTTCACGAGTCAAGTCTCTTTTTGAGTAAGTGTGCTAATATGGTCGATCGTGTTTTGATTCGTCGTCGATCTCTTATCCTCAGTTGCAAAATGGTGGGAACTAGTCATAGAAGCGTTAATGGTCAACCTCAACCGTCCGTAAATGGTAATGATAAAATCCTAGCTGCGCTCATTCGTCTCCAGACAAGCCAAGACCAAGCTTATGCTCGCCTCAACTCCATTGAAGGCCGAATTTTCGCTGTAGAAGCTAGACTTCCTCCTGTAGAGGATTCCATCCCCGTCATTGTCATACACGACAATATTCCGCCCTTTGTTGGACAACCAGAAGTCAATCTCCCTCTAGGTCCTTCTGAAGCTGAAAAACGACTCCAGTATTTGGGGGAGCAACTAATGTACCTCAAGGGAGATGGTACATATATTAAAAACAACCGCAAATATGAGGCAGTAAATGCTCAACTACCAACTAACTTCAACATGACTCACATCCCAAAATTTAAGGGGTATGAAAATCCTTTGAACCATATTCGTGCCTTCAAAGATTATATGTCTATCAAAGGCATCAAGCCAGAGATGTTTCTAAGGATATTTCCTTCATCTCTCGATACTATTCCTAAGCAATGGTTCTACTCCTTGGATCACAATAAAATTGCTACTTGGGACGATGCTCCAATTGAGTTATCCAAATAGTATGCCGATAATTCTGAAATTCAAGTCAATATGCGTACTCTAGAGGTTCTTACCCAAAATGAGAAAGAAAGATTCACCGACTTCCTAAGTAGGTGGAGAAAGACTAGCACGCAACTCGTCGAACGCCTAGATAAGGCTACTCTTGTTGAAAAGTTTGTGGACAACTTAAGGCCAATCTATGCGAACCACCTAAGATACCAAAACATAAAGTCTTTCAAAGACTTAACTGTGAACAAGAATTGAAGACGACATTCGTAAAGGACTATTGTCCAAAATGGTAGGTCGCGGGTATTAAGGCGCGACGAGTCGTTCTTATGGCTCCACTAGCAAGACCGACGAGGTCAACCTTGTCGAATCATCTACCAAGAAAAATAACCCGCAAAGGAAGTTCACCGACATTGGTGACTCGTACTCCAATGCCCTAAAAATACTGATGAAACAAGGCAAACTCCAACCCATAGGGCCTACACCTGACCCAGAGAAGAAGTCTAGGTTCTGGGATGAGAAGGCCTACTGTGAGTACCATAGAGGCAAGTGGCATGATACAGAGAATTGCTTCAAACTGAAACATGTCATTCAAGATATGATTGAAGATGGGCGCCTGCCTATACCTCCTTCAAGTAAGGCCAACAATACTCAAAATCCTCTTGGAATTCTGATGATCAGAGATGAGGAATCCACCTTGGATTTCTCACACCTCATTTCTCCAGCTGAAGATGAGGTCAATGCAATAGAAAATGAGGAGAGTTATTCTACCATCTCCCTACTATCGCTGATTTTATCGCATGAGCAAAGAGTGTAAGTAGACAATTTTCAAAGCTATAAACTATAGTGGCGTCCCTACGTAATCCAAGCATGGTACATAGGGAAGACAGGTCAGTGGTTCCAATCTTATCTCAAGAATCCACAATGAAAGAAGTGATCACAGTGACCGACAATCTAGTCGAGCAAATAATCAGCCTAGAAGCTGAAATCATAAGCATGAGAGAGCTTCATATCGTCAATGGAGTTTGGGAGGATGACGATGAAGATGTTTACCTCACAGAACACCCTCTAGTCTAGGCTAGTGAAGATCAATATGTGGACCACCTTACTCGCTCAAGACGTCCATATCAAAATGTCACTCAAACAAGTGGTCCAGTTACTACTAACACCAATATCATCACGCCAAACGATAGCGAATATACTTCTCCTGACCATTTATTGAAGCAACTTCATAAGACAAAGGCTGATCTTTCAGTCTTGCAACTAGTTGCAAGCTCATTTCCCTATCGCCAGGCTTTACTGCAAGCATTGGCTAAATTGAATGTAGCACATAACTCCACACCTGATGACGTCGTCAACCTAGTCTTCCAAGACTCAGTCAAGCTAAATAACCCGATTACTTTCTTAGATGAGGACTTGCCTCCCTTTGGCGTCACTCATAATCTTGCTCTATACATCACAGTCACATGCTTGAAGAAAAATGTACCAATGACTTTGGTGGATGATGGCTCCGCAGTCAATGTCATACCACTAAAAACAGCATACAAGTTAGGCATGAAAGAATCTGACTGGACTCCTACTAACCAAGGCGTTCGGGCGTACGATGGAACGCGACGTAAAGTAGTGGGGCTAGTTAACCTTACCGTGGCCACTGAACCAATCGAGCGAAAGGTTAATTTTCAAATACTAGACATCAAGGCATCTTTCAATATACTTTTGGGTATGCGTTAGATGCACGCTTCCAAAGCAGTAACATCCACCTTACACCAAAAGATTAAGATCCCTCTAGATGGCAAGGTAGTGACGATCACTTCGTCACCTATCAAGGCCGTAATATAGAAAAGGTCAAGCAACCAAGTAGTTGCAGATCCAGTGTTCGAGCTTGGAGGATTTCAAATCATAAACCTTATAGGGAGCAAACTGGCTTCCCTATACTTCAATCCATACTCCAACTTAGTGGTCAACCACATACTTAAATCCCAAGGATACTTCCCAGGAATGCCACTAAACCCTATCATAAAGAATACCTTTGCACCTTTTAAGGAAGGAGACTCCCAAAAGATACCACTAGGCTTGACGTACAAACCCACAAAAGCCTAAACTCTCGAGATGCTTGCTTAAGTTCAAAATCGCCAAAGTCAGAGGATCCAAATGCAACCTTATCTCCCTACACTAAATGGTTAATTCATCAGAAAAGGGGATTGTGAATATTTTCATGCGTTTCCCGAACCGTGGAGGTACAAGGGCATTCAACTAGCTGGAATCGAGGTCTTCCACGATTACTACTTCATTCCTTTAGAAACGGTTCCTACCGTCAAAACTCGTCAGACACCTTGTCTCGACGAACAGGATGTTAGCCTTCTGTTTAGAGAGGATCGATTCGTCAGGGCATCACAAGATGAGATCATTACCATGATACTTCAAGACAACCATTTCAACCCTACAACACTGATCACTGACACCAACCCAAATCAGCAAAAAGGATGGAGAAAGTCGATCAAATGGACCAACAATCAAGGAAAGCTCTTCAAGGTCACTACTGGAGAAGGAGAGATGTTCAAAGGAAAACCCGAAGTTGATGAATTCGAGTCAGAGTCGGAGTCGGAACCTAAGTCTAGAGAAGTCGCTAGAGAGTCTCCTCCTGTCGTTACTTCCCACCTCTTTGTTTCTCCTAGCATAACATCGCCTAGTAACAGTAGCTTGGGGAATGTCCTGGCAACTGTCCCTTTACCGCCACTGACTACTGCGTAGATGGCTTCTTTGTTTCAGCTGTTTTCAAACTTTAATACGAATAAATCTGAATCTGCTTACTCCTTGTGCTATTCGGAATGTAATTCTATTTACGATGATAATGAGGATGATCCTGACCCAAACTCAATCGAATTACCTCCTTATATAATCAAAGAAATACTAGAAGGGAGAGAAGGGGCACCAGTCATATAAAACACTGAACCTATCAATATAGGAACGGAATTAGAACCTCAAGAACTTAGGATGGGGACGACCCTAGACCCAACTGAAAGGGCCAATTTCATCGACATCCTACACGAGTTCAAAGACGTCTTTGCTTGGTCTTACAAGGATATGCCAGGAATCAACATGGATATTGCAGAACTTCGCATTCCAATCAAGCTAGGTTTCAAGCCTGTAAAACAGAAGCTTCGTCGGATGAGGACAGAGTGGGCTCTTAAAAGTAAAGAAGAAGTCGATAAGCAATTCAAAGCCGGATTCTTCAAAGTTTCCGAGTATTCAGACTGGGTGGCTAACATAGTCCCCGTACCCAAAAAGGATGGGCGAATCCGGGTTTATGTTGATTTCAGAGACTTGAATAAAGCGAGTCCTAAAGACGACTTCCCTTTACCATACATCGATATATTAGTAGATAATACAACAGATCACGCATTATTATCCTTCATGTACGGGTATGAAAGGTATAACCAAATCAAAATGGCCGTAGAAGATATGCACAAGACAACCTTCATCACTCAGTGGGGCACATACTGTTATACTGTTATGCCGTTCGGACTAATCAATGCTGGGGCTACATACCAACGCACTGCGACCACTTTGCTACATGATATGATGAACAAAGAAGTGGAGGTGTACGTGGATGATATGATTGTCAAATCTAAGGATAGGAAAGGGCACGTAGATAACCTGCGCAACTTCTTCATCAGATTGCGCAAGTACAATATGAGGCTCAATCCTCAGAAAAGTGTGTTCGGAGTAACGTCAGGCAAGCTTCTGCGATATGTCGTCAGCAAGAGGGGGATAGAAATTGATCCATCCTAGATCAAGGCCTTAATCGAGATGCCACAACCTCAAACTTAAAAGGAGGTAAGAGGATTCTTGGGCAAAGTGAAGTACATAAGTCGATTCATATCGAAACTCACTATGATCTGCAAACCTATCTTCAAAAAGTTCAAAAAAACGGACCGTACCATGTGGGACAAAGACTGTCAAAAGGCATTTGACAGGATAAAGGAGATACTGGATAAGCCACCCGTGCTAATGCCTTCCCAACGAGATCAACCTCTTGGTTTATATCTCACAGTCACCGAAACAGCCATGGGGGCTATGCTCGTGCAAACTATGGGAAAGGAAAAAAGAGCTATCTACTACCTTAGTAATAAATTCTTAGAGTACGAGATTAAGTACACACCTCTCGAGAAGACATGCCTCGCTCTTTTGTGGGCAAAAAAGAAGCTACGCCATTACATGCTTAGCTACTCTGCCAAGGTGTATTCTAAAATGGATCCCGTCAAATACGTCTTCGAGAAACTCGTTCTCAACGGACGCTTAGCAAGATGGACCTTAATCCTCTCAGAGTTCGATCTCTAATACATACCTTTGAAAGTCATAAAGGGACGTGCCGTGGCTGAATTCTTCGCAGATAATCCCATCAACGATACGCAAGCAATAAACACACGGCCGTTTCTAGATAAGGATATTCTACAAACCAGTATGGATTCTTGCGATCTCTACTTTGCATTTGAGAGGATTCGGAATAGCAGTGTTGCTCATTTCTCCTGAAGGAGAGCATACACCACTTTCTGTTAAGCTCGACTTCGAGGTGACAAATAACGCAGCAGAATATGAAGCTTGCCTCATTGGTCTACAAGCAGTAGTGAGTTTAGGCATCAAGCATCTTCGTGTTCACGGCGACTCATCTTTAATCATCAACCAAATCACTGGATCCTGTAAAATGCTAAGTAAAAGGCTAGCACCATATCAGGCTAGGATAAATCAAGTTTCTCAATTCTTCGATTAGGTTACTCGTCTACACCTGCCTCGTGAAGAAAATCAATTTGCGGACGCTCTTGCAAAACCCACATCCTTGATTAACATGCCAGACAACATGGTTTAAATGCCTTTATGCATCGAACGGCGATCAGAGCCAGCCTATGTACACTTCCTTAAAGGTGAAGAAAAAAACACAGAGGAACCTTGGTACCAGGCCATCCTCAATTTCAAGCCAATGGTACATACCCACCAGACATGAATAAGAGGGGACAATGCGCCATATGCCTAGTTGCCTCTTAATACCTCCTCATGCAGGGAGAGTTGTACAAAAGAACACCTCTTGGTGTCGTCGTGCGTTGTCTTGATCATTCACAGGCACATAAAGTAATGGAAGAAGTTTATGATGGAGAATGCGGTGCTCACATGAGTGGACCTATGATGGCAAAGAAGATTGCGCATCTAGGGTATTAGTGGACGACAATGAAGTCGGACTGCATCAAATATGTCAGACATTGTCACAATTGCCAGATCTTCGGAAATGTGCAACATGTCCTTCCCTCAATGGTATATATCATGACATCTCCTTGGCCATTTTCTGCTTGGGGAATAGACATCATCGGGTAGATCACTCTAGCTGGGACAGGAGGTCCTTGTTTCATTTTAGTGGCTATCGACTATTTTACTAAATGGGTCGAAGCAGCATCTTACACCAGCCTTACAACCAAACGTGTGGCAAAGCTCATATAAACCAATCTCATCTGTCGATATGGTTGCCCACATTAAATCATCAGTGACAATGGATCACATTTTCAGGCCGTAGCTGCAGAATTGCTAGCCAAATATAAGATAAGCATCACTATTCCTCGCCATATAGACCTAAAACTAATGGCGCGGTGGAGGCAGCTAACAAGAATGTCGTCACAATCCTCAAGAAAATGATCGACAATTATCGCGATTGGCCTGGCAAAAATACCCTTTGCATTATGGGGATATCGCACGTCAGTTAGGACGCCCACGGGGGCTACTCCTTTCTATTTAACTTATGGCATGGAAGCTGTGCAACCAATAGAGCTAGAGATCCCATCTCTGCACATCCTACTCGAAAGTCAAATTCCAGAAGCTGATTGGAAAAGGGATAGGTATGGCGAACTCGTCCTCTTGGACGATAGGAGACTACGCGCATTACATAATGTGTAGACATATTAGGCACGTATCAAACGGGCCTTTAACAAATGAGTCAAACCCAGAAATATCAAGGAAGGAGATTTAGTACTCAAGTCAGTCAGAGCTCTTTTACCTGTCGATCCACGGAGAAAATTTAAGCCTAACTGGGCAGGATCATTCTTAGTTAAGTCCATACTTTCAGGGGGGTGCGGCTAAGATCACTGACCTAGACGGGAATGCGTTTTCAAACCCAACCAACCTAAACCAATTGAAACAGTACTACCCTTAGAAATAAGATAAAACGCACCTCGTATAACCCACGTGCCGCTCATGCGACACTAAATAAAACCGGCCCCTGGCCCATTAAAAATTTCATGACATTACACTCTTTCGTTTTGACATTTTGACATCCTTATATCATCAAATGAATTAAATTGCACTTCTTTTGGAGTAAGTAAAGCACATGCTTATTTTCTAAATTAATTACAAGCTCTTGCTTCGAACATTTATTCTTTTACATTTTCTCGAACTACGCACAGGGTTTGATTTAATTTTTTCTAATGAATACGTAGGCAATCCTTCACCGGATACAACCCGTCATTTTAAGATGTAAATAGAATGACATTTGCATGTTGCATTTAAAATTCGACAAGAATAAATAAAGGAAATTTATGAAAGTTTCTTAACTAATAAATCTTTATTCATTATTCCATAAATAATAATAATAATAATACGCCGCATACATATAAATTTAAATGCCGAAATTTAAAATGCTAGGGTAAGATTCTAAAAACCCCACCTTTTATTACAACTCAAATAATAATAATTAATACTATTATAAAATGACTAAGGTTATTCTTCCATTTTCCCCTTGCCTTTGTCACCTTGTCATATTTCTTGTCTTGACCACGAGCGGGACGCTCTTGCGTTATCTCCGACCTAATAACCAACGGTAGTTCTCGCGGTCTAGACTTCCCATTTCGATCCACCACCATCTTCTCAGCAGGAGCATTCTTTGGTTTCTTCGACGGACGAACAACCCGATATCCGGCCTCTTCTTCCTCCTCAGTCAAGTACCTTTGGTTCTCCTTCGCCACTTCACGAATTTTGCAGTCTACAGGCTCGTGCTTCTTTAGATTATCACGCTCCTCAGGGGTAGTAGCTTTCCTCCACTGCAGATATGAGTCAGATACCCATAATGAGCCAACCGGAACAGGTATGAACCACATATTCTTTTAGGCCCAGCGAAAAGCCTACTCCCGACAAGACTCCGTAGTATGCGCCAAGGCAATTTGAGGGACAATGTATAGCTTCGGGATTTTCTGTCTTAAGCCCACTTGCCTCATCAATCTCTCCGGAAAGGTATGGACCATGAATTCCAAGCCAGGAACGTGAATGGACCGTGTCGGTTCCAAGGATGATACTCCAGTTACTGACATGAGATGCCACCTTAGCACTATCCACCTGATCAAGGGCCCGCCTTCACTCTTCAGTTTATTTTCCTAATAATCGAATACTCGAGTGAAGTCCGCCATGTATAGCCTCGTTCTCATTGCAATCGATCGGGAGCGATATCCTATCACATCAACTGGGGGCTCGATAAACCGCAGCCTTTCCATCAGACAAATCTGCAAAGAAAAGGAGACGGGAGTCACTCCCATATTCGGCAAAAAAGAAACGGAAATAAATACGGCCAAATAGGACAAAAGACGGGTTCTTACCTGTAAAATAATGGGACTCCCAAGATAAGGATTCTCGCGGTTCGCCTTCTTGTTGTCCAAGCCAAGAATGGTCTCCCCTAAAATCAAGCATGGTGGGCTCCTGCGCAGTTCCATTTGCTCCACTATGCATAGAAATCGAGGGTCACCCCTTATCTCTTAGTCCACATGCCCTCGTAGGATATAGCAATGAAGAAGGCAGAATCCATAAGCTAGGCGCCTCGCCGCATAGGAGATAGTAGGGTCCTCGCTATTTATAAATCGATCAACAAATTCAAACATACGGACAACTTTTGAGGTCACAAGACGGTCCACCTCAGCCTTGGTCAATCCAAGCAAGTCCCTAAATTTGTTTTTATATCCTTGAGAGCTAGGACGTATAATCAGAACACTTTATGCGTCCCATCCTCCAACCGCAGCAATTTCTTCAGGGAAAAGACAAATTTCGCCTCCCGGAAAGGCAAATACATAGAAATTCGGGTCCCAATATTCAAGACAAGCATCCAAAAAGGGCCTCACAACCTTTACTAGCTTCAAACTTATGATTGATCCCAATTGAAAGCACCCATTTCGTGTTTCTCCACATTTGTGAATTCATTCGTGCACTTCTTAATGCGATTTTCAAAGGCATCCATGTTTTGTTGGAATTTTTGAGAAATTTATAAGAGATTTTAGGTAATAGACGAGATCGGGGAAGAGATAATTGTGAGAATAAAGCTCAACCGATGTCTCTATTTATGCTATTCGTTGTTTCCTAATTTCAGCTAAGGACAGACCAACTGGAGAGAAGATGCAGCTGTTGCTGCGCCTCTTCCCCAGGTCCTTTTCCTCGTTTGACGGCCGTGGATCTTTGCTAATTCCGTTTGAGTTAAAATTTCCTATTCCTATAAGGATTTAATTCGGTAATTCCTTGTAATTACCAAATTTGTGTTTCCTAGCTACGGGTCCGCTTTTCGAGGCAAAATCAACATTTTTGCCATATACGCACACTTACTCATTTTTATTTTCTTTTTCTTTTCGGAGAATCATTTCCCTTTTTTCAAAATGTCTCTAATACACTTAGACATTTATTTTAAATTCTTCTTTTAGGGGGTAGCCCTCCCTACCGTCCGGTCGCGTCATTTTTGCCCATTTTCGGGCACCTTTTTTTCATTTTTGTCCACTTTCGGGGACTTTTTTTTTTTTTTTTTCATTTTTGTCCATTTTCGGGCACTTTTTTTCTTTTCTTGCTTTTCGCGCTTATTTAGGCCATTCATTTAAGTTAAGTTAATTATATGCTTTGCTATGTGATTTTCTACGTGAATTTCGGCAGCATGACAGCATAAACCGTCACATGCCAAACCTGTTTTCTAAGCTAACCTGCAGATACAGCAAACACCCAACAACAAAGGCACACATGCCATCATATATACAGTCAAAAAAGCAAAGAGTACATCAAGATACAGGCTCCTGCCCAAAACGACATCAAAAGGAAATGTGCAAATGTACAACAAACAGTCAGCTAACTAGTCCTGACGACCCCTCAGCTCAGCTACTGTCGCCTTAAGAGCAGCGATCTTAGCGTCTCCGGTCTCGAGTTGTCAACAAGCGGGCCGTCTCCTCCTAGGACTGGGCCAGCTCACGCTCCAAGCTACGCTCCCTCTACACAGAAGAAATGGAGCAGTGTTTTACTTTACTTCCCTTCACAAAATTGGAGATAATAAAAATAAGAAACGAGTACGAAAGGTTCATACCTGCCGTCCCGAGCCACCTACAAGGGCCTCAATGGCCGTAGCTCACAACCGGTTTGCCATCCTTCATAGCTCCACGTGCCTGGACGGTGCCACCTTCATTCAAATATAGAGAAGGTTCAAGCAAATGCATTCATATGTAAATAAAACATAAAAGACAGCCAAAGGTGGGGGCTTATCCTCCTCATGATGTCCTGCCACTCGTCCAGACCAGCGCCGGTCACGGCCTCGCTGAACTCCCGAATCTCCGAAATCGTCGTCATGCCCGCCGAGTCAGTGTACTCCAGTGTCTCTAGAAAAGGTAGGGGCTCGACGTCCGCTACCTCGATCTCCTGCAAGGCTCAAATGATTCATTATTTACATGATCATTCATCATTCATCGATTTTTTTGCAAAGACGAATAAGCGGTAAATATGCTTACCACGATCGGCCAGTATGCCGACCTCTGGCGAATACACTCAGTGTACTCCTCGCGAGGAAGAAGGAGAGCATCACCACTCGCACCGGCCAGGTCCGTCGTCCTCTCAGCCTATGAAAGCTCCCTAAACATCGTCCGTGAAGGATCAATGGGAGCCGTAAAAGTGTCGCGGGAGCACTGCCGAGCCAAACGCTCACCCAAGTACCACACAGGCCCCAGGGGCATCGTTAATAGCAACCGACTCGAACTCCAAGGATGGAGAACCTCATCCACGAAAGCTGGAGCTCCAGAGTAGCTCTCCCAAGGCTGGGGCACCCACTAAAATAAGAGAATGGGGACCATTCCTACGATCGTTTCTAAGTGAAGAAAAGATAAATGAAAATCAAAGGTGCTTACCCTGTCCAAGCTCAGGGCGTTCACGCCCTTTCGACAAATGTCGTAAGAATACCGATGACTCTTCCGATAGCACACGATCCAGTCCCTAACGACGGGGTACTCTCTCGGTATGTCCGCCGCCCTCGTGGGCACGAAACTGGGAAAGTAGGAGTACACCCACGCTTGCAGACAAAAAAAAAAAGTAATTATAACTCATTCTCTACAAAAGTGCTTTTTCATATTTTCAAAAAGAGAGAAGAATAATGACAAAACGATCTTTCATATTTGCAAGAAAGGTTCATACCTCAAACAGAAGTCCAGGACCGACAGTGGCAGGACAAGTCCTCTTCTCCATCAACTCCGGACGAACCATGGCCTTCATGTAAGGCGTGAAGACCGTAAAGCTAGGAGTAACCCAGTCCCAATGACCTAGGCTACTTAAGTCAGCAAGAAACTGTAACACCCCTGATTTTCGGCTAAATTAAAACTAACTTTTACATACAAAAATGGCCGAAATATAAGGATATTATAATTAATATACAAAGTCTCTTATTACAAATCCCTTTTAAAAATAAAAGAATACATATGGAACCAAAACTTTATAAAATCTTTAATAAAAATCTTCTCTTGAAATAAAAATCCTTTTGAACAGCAGCGAAAGTAACCTGAAATAAAATCAGAAGACAGAAAGGAACTACCCCCATGACGAGTAGCCCCGAAGGGAGAAAACACCTCAGCCGGAAAGCTGAGTAACAGATAATATCTCAATATAAGCAGAATAGTTTTTGGTCATGGCGTGGAAACACAGATATGTAAAAATTAAAAATAAACAGAGAGAATAATAAAAACACTCCCCGTTAACTCATCTCATACTCAAACCTACTACATAATATAATACACTCTCTCGTCCCAATAATTAACTCAATCTCAACTCATTACTCCATCTCACTCATTACTCTATCTCATAATATAATACTCCAAAGTAACCAGATATCGCATTCTCATCGTCGACCCTAAGATCAAGGACAAGGGGTGAGTCAACTGGCGGATAAAACCGCTAAACAATATTTCCATCTCAATATCGATCTCAAACTCAAATAACTCAATAACCATGGTCACAACGGACCGTAATCCTAACTTGGCTCAAAAGCCCCATAACTCAATACCATTAACCAATCTCAATATCAATATCAATATCGTCGAAGGTTCAAAGAACCGTGCTCAACACTTAGAGTACAAGACTCTAAGCTACTCACCCACATGCCAAAGACAAAGAGAACGACAAATCAAATCAAATACTGAAATCCAAAATCTCGAAACACCATATAGCCGTAAATCTCATCTCAACATATATGTGATATGTCACACCTCAAAATCGTTAGCTAGCTTGCAGTCAAGTTAACGAATCCCAACTATGAAATAACACAGTATTGAAATAGACGATCAATGCTTACTCACCAACACTTGCCTAATTCCCTTGATAGCTTACCACCGTCAATTCTCATACCACACTTACCACTCTTTAATTAGATAATGACTAAACCTTATCTACAATAAAACTAATCGCCTTAAGGCCTTAACCAATCTTGTATAATAATTAAGATAGCTATAACAATACATAGTAGTACGTAATATAAACAAAGGTTAAGCAACTACAATATAATCACAATCTGACATGATCCCAAAGTTCGGCACATATATTCATAGAGCAACAAACAATGTTCACATAACCCCGAACAATAATAAGATTATTAGGATCGGTAAAATCGTGTTACCTTAAAATTTTCCGAAATCAACATATAAGCAAGAAATATCCAATATAAGAGAATGGAGACAAACGAGTAATATGCTCATCTGAATTCCACACAAATAGATTGAAGGTCGTTGATTAACCTCAAAGCCTCACAAAAATAAGGATCAAGTACTACGTGGAGTGCTCACATGAATTAAGCAGCATCTTTTATGAATGTTGTTCATCAGCTAAATTATTGTAATAGATTAACAAACATTGTGGTGAATGTGTTTTGACGGCACAAATAGAAAAAGTAACATAAGTTTCTAGGTCTATTGTAATATAAGGGTTAGATGGAGTATTAGACCAAGGTATTTATATGAAGAAATAAGATGGGCTCTGGGTTTGATCAAATATTATTATGACTCTAATTTCTTTTTCAAATAAAATTGTAAAGAATAAATAATTTTAAAATAATAAAACAAGCCTAAAGAAAATAATCAAAACATTAGGAGTATCACAGGAAAGGAAGAAGCTTCATCGACAGCCTCTCCCCCTTGTCTCCGAGGTAAATTGAAGACAAGAACCACCACAGCCACAAGCGAGCCCGCTGCTCAGCAGTACAAGGTGGTGGAGGCACTGTGCGTCCATCCATCCTCACCCTCGCCGGAACCTTGCCATTAAAGTAGTCCCTCACGTACGTACTCGGCACTAAACTAGGAACCTGGGCCGCGTTAGCAGCCAGGTTCTAGCCAATCAGACTCCTCGCCTCGGCCGAGTCTACTCTCATGGCCGTCGAAGGCCACACCACTGGCTCCTCTCCACACGGCAGACCCGAGATCATGTCGTAGTCCTCCAGGGTGACCCCGATCTCTCCAAAAGGCATATGGAAATTCAAAGTCATGTCCCAGAACCGATCAAGAAAGGACCGAATCTGGGAAAGGTTAACCCGAATCTTCCTTTCCTTGATCTCTCTCCAGCCTCGCACTAAGGCGCCGAAAGCTCCCTGTTCGATGATGGCCTTTTCCTCCTCCGTCAGCTTCCCGAAGGCATCCATCATCGTTGTGTTACCGGAAAAGGACCTCATGTTCCCAGCCTCCTGCATCAATTCAAAAGAAAAGCTTTCTTAAGCATAGAAAAGCGCGCAAGTAAACAAACAATGATACAAATAAGGAAATATGCAATAAAAGAATAAAAGAAATGGCCTGTTGAAGGCTCACCATACTCCATGCCGTCATGTACGACAAGTGGCTCTCCGCTACCCAAATGAGATGTCTGCCATCCCATTTCTCGGCCCACTCAGGTGCACCTGCGAGCTGGCGGCCGCCTCGTCCCACATTGGCCCCCTGTGAGGCCTCCTCCTCCTCCTCTAGGTCCTCCTCCATCTCCTAGACGGTAGAAGGCTTAGCGTCGGTCTCCATGAAGTCTCTCCCCGACGTAGAAGGAATATCCTCTGCAATTAAAGCAAATAAAGCAATGCTAAGCGTATTTTCAAGCATTTTCGAGCATTTCAAGCTTAAAAGCGGCATTTCTGGCCATCTTTGGCCACGTTTTCCAATGTCCAACCACACGTGTGGTAAGATGGGTCAAGAAGATTCTAAGTTCAAGCCATGTTGCGGGTTTGAGTCGAAAATTCTGCAGCATTTCGTTATAATGTCAATTATGCCATATAAAAGTGTCCCGGAGATGTTGTCACAAATCGAAAATCCGGCATGATAGCAAGTTTACCCATTACTTTAGGGTTCCAAAAGACCAAGTTTCATCAAAAATAGGCTAGTATAGGGCCATTTTCGAAGCGTTTTACGGTTTAGTAGAGGAACCGTCACATTTCGCTCTCAAATCCTTAATACTTGACGAAAATTCGAAAGGGATATATGTTTGAGTTACTAGCATGGCCAATTACTCATTTCCAATGTCAATTTAATAAGACAAATTCATTTGAGACAAAAGCCCCAAATTTCCGAAATACAAGGGTACAAAAACCTTAATTTTCGACCCAAAATCAAGCTCAAATGTAAATTAAAGTAAATACAAGATACATACTTTGATTAGTCATGGTTTATGGCGAGATTTGATCAAGTTCTTGACGGAATTTGGTTGAGTTTTGATGAAGAAACGAAATATTTGTGTTTTGAAATGAAAATAAAACACAACTTAAGTCGGATTTTTACCCAGACATGGACGAGCTTGGGAAAGGACGCAGCACTAGCTGCGCCTCTTCCATAGGTTGCGGCTTTTTCTGCACCTTTTCCTCAACAAGCTTCCTCAAAATCGGTTGAAATTCGTTATGAGTTCGTTATTTGTGGACCCAGGCTTCATGCGCCTTTTCCTCAACATATGGCTCTGTTTTGGCCTTCTCTTCGTCCGGATCAACATTTTCTTCAACAGACTACAGACAGCCACGGCATTTTGTTTCCCGAGAAAGTTCATGACCACTAAATACAACTCATTGGCTTCTCTTCTTTATCGGAATTTCGCTTACGATGATCCGAGCGGATTTTCTCCTCAACGATGCCAAGGGCGCGTCGTTGTCGATCCTTTATTTTCCTCAGCGATGCTAAGGACGCGCCGTTGTCTATTTACACTTTTCCTCAACGATGCCAAGGGCGCATCGTTGTCGATCGTTTACCTTCCTCAGCGGTGCTAAGGACGCGACATTGTCGATTTAAACACCTTTACCTTCCTCAGCGGTGTTAAGGACGCGACGTTGTCGATTTACACTTTCCCTCAACAATGCCACGGACGCGTCGTTGTTGATTCTTTACATTCCTCAGCGGTATGGGTTCGTTTTATTGCTGGCGAGCTTCCTTACGTAGTCTAATCGATTTTAAACGACCCTCCCCGATAGGCGAAAGACTCTAAAATGTTCCCGATGACAGGTCCTTGGTTAAGAACCCTTGAGCCGCCTCGCGTCACCATAGTCTTAAGGTTGTAATCTTCAATTGACCAAAGGGCTATACTTTGACTTTCGCCTTCTCCAAGCCTCAGTCAAAGTGGGGGCTCTATAGATACCTCATTTATGCACCTCCCGCCGACCACCCAGTGATGATTGAGCCGCATGTTTGATACGTGTAATGATTTTATGATAGTTTGTAAGTTCATCGACAAGTGATAGCTCAAACACTCGAGTCCACCTCACGGTCGTCATCTACACGCCGATACGGTCGTTTTGGCAGTAATTAGAGTTCATTTGGAGCCCGGGTCAAAAACAGCTTCATTTCTAAAAACCGTTTAAATGCCAAGTCGGAATGTTCCAGAATGTTTTAGAATTCTCTGGATATTTATTCCTAATTAAATTTAACATTTTTAAGGAAATATCTTCCGTATATTGTGTTTCATGCAATAAGGAAGTGTATATCTACCAAAATTCCAGAAAAAACGCGGAAATCTTTCTTACTGAGGAGGAAACCACTGGGGAAATGACGCAGCAGGTGATGCGCTTCTTCCAAGGGTCGCAGTGGATGTTGAGCCTCTTGCCCATCCCTCTTTCCATGATTTCCAGAATATTTCCGTGATTTGTTTCTGTATCCGTGTAATTCCTAAACTTCTTCGTGTGTATAGTATAAATAGAGACCTTCGACCTCCATATTTGGCACGCGAGTGTCCGACCTTCTCTTCTCTCTTTGCATTTTAGACCACGCTATTGCTTTCGACGCCTACGTGCTTGATCAATCGACCACGTTGTTGGAATATGTGTCCTCCGACAATAATGCGATCACGACTGTTGATCATGTTGATCACATGTTTAAGTCTCATTAAAATGAATACAATTGGGAAGTAATATTGTTATCACAACCGGTCAACATATATCGGTAATGATTGGCTGACTAGAGTTTGACATTACTGTCGTGTGACGGTGGTGATCAGTTGACCCCCTAGGTCATACCTAAAGGGCAACACTCTTAATTGATTATTTAATTAATCGTATAATGTTACGAGTTAATTAAATTACTTGAAAATTGACGGACAATTTTGGAAGTAAAATTTACGTATCATATTGAAATGTGATTAAATGAGATACGGTCTGAGTAATTAAATTGTATAGTTACTCGGATGAAATAAATTGTTTAATGTAACAATTAAATCGAATGAATTGTTATAAATACAATCAGTTGTGATTTATAAATTGGTAAAATATTTTGGCACAAGTAATTATGATATTACTAAGTCGATTTTTGTATGTGACGTATTTTATCAATACGTTGATTTTTAATATGTTAAAAATTACATAACAAATATATGTGACATATGACATGTTACATATAGACAATTGACAAAAATAATATGGATTCCATATTATGATTGTACCGAAAAATTGGGTTATTAAGTTAATAATTATGTTGATTAATTTATTAAGTAAACATAATCATTACCTAAATTCCTAGCCATGCAACCCTAATATTCTTGTGAAGACAAAAGTGTTCATGCATTGGCTACCCAATAAACCCCCCCTATACCCGGTTTTTGATGAAGAAAACCATCATTGGTTTTTCATCTATTTTTACCTAATATTACACTAAAATGTGTTAGTGTATTCATTCTATTCAACTCATCCAAAAATACAAGTTCTAGAGAAATAAAATCCTCTCTTTATCTCTCATCAAAACCGAAAATACTTAAGTGTTTATAAATATTTTTGGTTCAATTTTCTTCTATAATTAATATTATACTAGTTTTGTAATATTAATTAAATTAAGAGGAGCCTTGGGTATATTACATAGGGAGAGATCTTACACTTAGATCTTTGTTCTTCCATTGGAAAAGCTCAAGAACAAGAAGAGAAAGGTGATCTCTCTTGTGCCCTAATAGCCGAAATCTACTATGTAAGGACATGATTTCTCCTCTATTTTATTATATTGTTTGCATGCATAAGATCCGTTTTAATTTATGACAAATTAATTAGACATATATGAGTATGTTAAATATGTATATAGATCTACATTTCCTTCAATCGGTATCATGAGCCACGGTTGTTTGCATGCAAATTGGTTAAAAGTTTTTCCGAGTTATATGAATAACAAAATAAAACTTGTAAAATTTGTGTTATTATGATATATCACGAAATAATTACATGCATGTTAATATTTCTGGTCCTAAAGTGTTTTAGGATATTTTGGTTAATTTTTCGGATTTTTATTGTTCATATTTAATAATAATGACATTTAAATGTGATTTTATGAGTAAAAATGTCATTTTCGGTCGAAAATTGGCTATACTTCGAATTTTCACTTGGTTTTTGGATATGTTGTTAAATATATTATTTTGAGATAACCTGTAAATTTTCATAATTTTTGCACTTGTTATGCTCGAAAAATGAATTTTTCATCATTAAATTCGGATTTAAGAGAAAAATAGGTTAATATGAGTTAAATTTCGAATCTGGTCATAGAAAATTAATATGTTGTCACATGCAATTTTACAAGATGTGTGTAAAATAATTGGCTATAAAGAAGTCTTTTAGCATGATTTATGAATTTTTGAAGAAAAATGGCATAAATAGTGACATTATTAGTTGAAAATTAATAAAACATATTCTATGACTTAGGAAAAACGTTTAATGTTGCATTTTATTATATTTTTCAGATCTAAAATTGAAAAGTTAATGAAAATAATTTTTCCATGTTTTTTATGATTATTTTATTAAATATCGATAAACCGCAACATTGTTTTTCCGGAAAAATTTCGAAATTTTTAACCTAAGATTTTGAACATTATGAGTGTCATGGAATTTTTCCAGAATGTTCATGAATTTAAATTTCAAATTTTGAATTTATTTGAAATTTTTCGATTTATTTGAAGTTTAATGGCTTATTTTTGTAATTTTGGTCCTTTTATGAACAATTTTATAAATAAAGGTTAATTATGGTCAAATTATTAGTGAAGACTATATTTTGAGTCCTAAGAGGTTAGGATAATTAACTTATGCATAAATATGAGTTTATGTATTTTTGTGATTATAAAATGTTGAAATCACGCAAATCCGTAAAAACCGAGTAATATACGATATTGGCTAATTAAAAGGCGATTTAGCATAAAATTGAGCATGTTCATACATTATATAATGCTGCATTTTCTTTATGATTGTCATAATTTTAATTTATGTAATTTTGAATTATGTAATTTTACTTAGTATGGCCTTAGATTTTAATTGGTATTTCCCGAAATGTATGGGAATATCGATTCGGTTGTAATTTTTATTGTGATCTCGTATCACCGTTTTGTAATTTAATAGATTTATTTTATTTTAGTTACAAATGTATAATAGGAAATTATGTAATTTATTATGTAATTTTATTCATTCCGGAGTTCCAAAAGACGGATTTCTTCAAGAATGGCGATACATAAAGACGGTGTTACCTCGAGATGCGTGCCACAACCGAAGTTCAAGGGACCAATGGAGTTGGTTTCCGAATATGTAATAGATTAATAGTTTTTCTATTTTAGGAAAGGCCATACTAGGATTTATTTTCTTTATGCTTGCATTTTATTTTATGTCACATGCATCGCTAAATCGCCATAACTAAACATGCATTGTCTTTTTATCGAGTTTATCGACCGTGTCAATTAGAATTATCGTAGTTCACCGCTTTAGTTCACTTAAAACGTGATAGATAATAAATTGACATGACCTCTCGCTAAAACAAACAATTGAGACATAGCCTTACCAAATAGTAGAAACCATGAAAACCTATTTCGCGAGGGAGTGCACTCGGCTACCCCGGGGTACAAACCTTGTTACGTAGGGGAAGTGTGTGATAAATGTCTAATCCACCGAATTCATGTTGATAAGGGATGTATCGGCTACCCCGTGCCCAAGTTGATGTGGGTTTGGATAATGGACACATTTATTCGAAATTTGGATTGAACTCAACAAAAGTAATTGATAAGGGTTGCATCGGCTACCCCGTGCCCTTGTTGATGTGTTTTGGGCTATAGATAAACATTAGAGTAATTTTATCGACCAAGAGTTCTAAAAGTAGAATCGATTAAAAGGTTAATCCACCGAGTTATATTGATAAAGGTTGCATCGGCTACCCCGTGCCTAAGTCAATATGAATTTGGGTCTTGGAATCATTTATCTAGTTGGGTAGAGGTCACTAGAAAAATGCTTAAAACTTGTTTAAATCATACATTTTTACGAGTATTATTAAAACGACAATTGTTTTACTCCTTATATTTTGTTTTGTAGACCACTTCTTATTCATAACAAATGGCAACACCAACTCCTAATGCTACACCACTCGCTACTTCATCTTGGCTCCGATCCTTTATGGATCGATGTAAACTTGAAAAGAATGGGTCAAATTTCTCCGAGTGGGATGCCCAACTCAAATTAGCCGCCGAAGGTGACGACAAGCTTCGTTACCTTACCGAGGCCTCTCCACCCGAGCCCACCACTAGGTCCACCGCGGCCACTAGGGAAGCCTATGAGGCTTACCAAAAGGAGTCCGCCGCAATGAAAAATGTCTTAATATTTGCGATGGAGGCGGAACTCCAAAGGAGAGCCTTCAAAATGGGCAATGCTAATGAGATTTACTCCAAACTTGTGACCATGTTTTCACAAACCCCGCGGATCGTCCAATATGAGGCGGCCGCGGCATTCTTTGATCTCGACTTCAAAGAGGGCCAAAAGGTTAGCCCTCATGTGCTCAAACTCATGGAGCTTGTCGAGACCTTGAAGATTCAAAAGGTTGAAATCCCCAAAGAACTCATCGTAGATAGGATTCTACACTCCTTGTCTAAGGTTAAGGCATATGTACAATTCCGGGTGAATTTCAATATGCAAGACAAGGATGTGTCTCTTGAGGAGTTGCACAAGTTACTTGTGCAAGCCGAGAGGGACATGGGGTTAAATGTGAACCCTCCCAAGGATGTGCTTAACATAAGCACAAAGAGTAAGGGGAAGTTCAAGAAGAATGGGAGAAAGGGCAAGAAGCAAGCTCCCACATTCACCAAAGCTAAGTCTTGTGAAGCTAGCACCTCCAAAGTCAAGAAGGGTCCTCTTGACAAATGCCATTATTGTAATGGCATGGGACATTGGAAGAGGAATTGTTCCAAATATCTTGGTGATATCAAAGCTGGAAAGATCACTCCAGTAGGTAAATGACTAACCTTCTTTTATGTTTCTAAATTCAACTATGGTAATGTGATGCAAAGTTGTGATAATGTATCTCCCTTTTTATTGTAAATAGGGCCTCCACCAAGCAAAGACAAGGGAAAAGAAAAACAAGCATGATAAACCATGGAGAAGCTAAGGATAGCTTTTATGGAGCTTTGTTTTTCATTGTCTTATTTTAAGTAATGTTTTGAATTTTTAGAACTTTAAGTTTCCGTGTTCGACATGGAAAGGTATTTTGGATAATGGTTTGTATTTTGGATGATAGTGACTTGGTTTGCAACCCAAGTCACACGTTTTATCATTTATCCTTTATGTTCTAAAATTTCATCTTTAAATGCTTGCGTTTTGAAACATAAAATTATTCACTTAAAAGTGATCCAATAGACAATAATAATGACGGGTTTCATTATATGTCCACATGCTTAAGGCTTGTGTATGATCATTTATAAAGTGATTTTGAGTCTATGAACTCTCTTAAAGGTATGTCGATCACCAAGTACACATATAAAATCAATTAGTCTATCTATGAGATAGTTCTCCTTAAAATTCAACATCATTAATTTGTGTCTCATATGCTATCTTTGAATCTATAGTGTATTTATTATAAAGATAGAGTGGGAGAAAAATGAGGACACAACACACAAGGCAAAATAAAATTGTGTACTTGTGTATATGAAGATCTACACAAGAGAGAATGAGTTGAATAAAGGTATATCTATTTACATAATATGCCGAATAGATGAGATCTATGGTCTCAAGTAAGTTCCATATGACTAAAGAGACCAAGTGTAGTAATAATAAGAGTATATTCTCAAGACAACTACACGAGAAGACCAAAAGAAAGTTTTGGAAGAATAATGACTAATATAAAGTCTTAACGAGTTTTTGACTAAGTTTATGAAGCATTTGACCAATAGTTTCAATCATGAGTTTTACTTAAGAGCCTAAATGAATCAAAGTAACATACTAATCATAATCAAGATTAAGTTGCAAAGATTGATATTCTGATATCTTCAATAAGCCAACGCATTAACCATACAAGTGTCATTGTTTAACCTCGCTATGAAATGGTTAAACCTCCTTCCGAAAGGGTATTCCGAAGGACCTATTCTAAATATTATTTGTATTTGAATAATGACATTGCTACACATCATTATGACATGAGTGTGTTAGAGATTTAAAATCTCTTTCCGTATGGTTGAGATGAGACCACTTCAAAATAGGCATTTTGAAAGGATATGATGGGAACATATATGGTTTTATCCTAGTAACTTGGCAAAGCGATTTATATTTATATTCTTGACAAATTTCGATTGAGAAGTCAATTTCGAAATATGTAGAATTGAGTGGGAGTTAGGAAATTCTCATGTGAAGACATGGGATTTAGTGGGAGCTATCATCCTTGAATGTATAAAAACTCATTACTCATTAAAGAATGACGAGCTAATACCTTCTTTCATAAAGAAGCTTTTGAGTTTTCAATTCTGGATGAAAATGGACAATGATGAATCCGATTACATCAGGGATGTTGGATTAGTATTAAGAGATACACATCACATCAACATACACATAGGTTATTCATATGAATGAAAATGGGATTACCATTAGCAGTCATGGTAGTTCATTGAACCTGAGAACGGTTGATCTCATGATTATTAGTAACTAATGTTTCCGCCATTAGAATAATCATGTACATGTCCAATTTTGAATCATATGCATAAGAGCATGATGATTGGTTGGTGAGCCATAATAGAAACGTCATGAATTCTCGAGAAGAATCCGATGAGCGATTTCAGTGGTTGACGGAATGTTCTATTATGTTTCAAGAAGTTGCACATATTATAGAAAATCCGAGCACATATGAGGATTTATGAGAATCCCAATTCTTTCAAGCCTAGAAAGAGAAATGAGAAGTTTTTGGAAAGGTGCTTGGTTGAATAAGAGGTTATTCATAAACAATCTTTCCTAGTAAAAGCTAGGACTTATAAGAAGTGCTAAGCTAAATAATCTTGTCAATTGTTACAAGATTCTACAAAACATATACCTAGTGCATTATGTGTGGATGAAATACTTGATCAGTGCAAGTTGTATTATTCATCGCAAATTCGTTCGTTATGAGATAATCGATAAGGAAGTTCTTTCAAGATAAAGAACCGAAACCAAGGTCGAGAACCTTGATGTGTACTTGGTAAGATTCATGCTATGAGAACATGAATGAGAAGGAAATTGCAAGTGTGAGAAGTTTGAACACATGGACACATGGGATGTTAAACTTCTATTGCAATCAATGAGTGTTTACACTTATGATATACATCACAAGGTTGTAATATGATATTGACTACCCGAGTGTGATGTCGACATTTGTCGTTTGAGTTATTATTAACTCACTTTGTACATTGTTATGTCCAAACGGGTTGTAGAGACAATTGAACCCCGTTAAAGTGAACATGGATTAACATTGTTTTTGCCCATAGTTACTTATATGAGGTGACATCTCGAAGTGACTATAGTGTGAGGCGATTGATGGCAAGTTCAAATGCCATAGAGTCATGTGAGATGACCAGTCGATCACATAGGCAGAGTGTTAGGAACATTTTGTCGGGCCTTATGACCGCTTATAGAGTTCTGGCAAATTTATATAGCCTGGTCGTGGCGAGAGCTGCTATAGTATTCAAAATGAGTCGA
Source organism: Silene latifolia (assembly GCF_048544455.1). Taxonomy (NCBI): domain Eukaryota; kingdom Viridiplantae; phylum Streptophyta; class Magnoliopsida; order Caryophyllales; family Caryophyllaceae; genus Silene; species Silene latifolia. The sequence goes on from NC_133536.1 coordinate 139,213,139, forward strand.
TTCTTTTGACTAAAGACTATTCGCCTAAGATGGCACAGTTTCAGATTAACTTTGATTTGTGTTACTACGACCTTCGTAAATGGGGTCAAATGGGCATATTTTGGGTTATGATGGCTGTGGCTAGTCGAAGGGAATGAGTGCGATAGGAATTGTCCACCCCTAGTCAGGGTTATAACAATATCTCAGGGCCACTCGAGGAGTAATGAACTGGAAATGCGTGGCCACGCTCGGATGGCATCCAGAGTGGATAAATCCGGTCAATCAGTTATTCTCCAGATCGAGGAAACCACTCTCGATATGATCACTTGCAAGTACGACCTGAAAGACACCTTGCATTGAGTGGGAGATAGTAATAGGACAAGAGAATTGGTGACACACACTTGTCGAGGACAAGTGGGAGATTGTTGGAATATGTGTCCTCCGACAATAATGCGATCACGACTGTTGATCATGTTGATCACATGTTTAAGTCTCATTAAAATGAATACAATTGGGAAGTAATATTGTTATCATCAACTGGTCAACATATATCGGTAATGATTGGCTGACTAGAGTTTGACATTACTGTCGTGTGACGGTGGTGATCAGTTGACCCCCTAGGTCATACCTAAAGGGCAACACTCTTAATTGATTATTTAATTAATCGTATAATGTTACGAGTTAATTAAATTACTTGAAAATTGACGGACAATTTTGGAAGTAAAATTTACGTATCATATTGAAATGTGATTAAATGAGATACGGTCTGAGTAATTAAATTGTATAGTTACTCGGATGAAATAAATTGTTTAATGTAACAATTAAATCGAATGAATTGTTATAAATACAATCCGTTGTGATTTATAAATTGGTAAAATATTTTGGCACAAGTAATTATGATATTACTAAGTCGATTTTTGTATGTGACGTATTTTATCAATACGTTGATTTTTAATATGTTAAAAATTACATAACAAATATATGTGACATATGACATGTTACATATAGACAATTGACAAAAATAATATGGATTCCATATTATGATTGTACCGAAAAATTGGGTTATTAAGTTAATAATTATGTTGATTAATTTATTAAGTAAACATAATCATTACCTAAATTCCTAGCCATGCAACCCTAATATTCTTGTGAAGACAAAAGTGTTCATGCATTGGCTACCCAATAAACCCCCCCTATACCCGGTTTTTGATGAAGAAAACCATCATTGGTTTTTCATCTATTTTTACCTAATATTACACTAAAATGTGTTAGTGTATTCATTCTATTCAACTCATCCAAAAATACAAGTTCTAGAGAAATAAAATCCTCTCTTTATCTCTCATCAAAACCGAAAATACTTAAGTGTTTATAAATATTTTTGGTTCAATTTTCTTCTATAATTAATATTATACTAGTTTTGTAATATTAATTAAATTAAGAGGAGCCTTGGGTATATTACATAGGGAGAGATCTTACACTTAGATCTTTGTTCTTCCATTGGAAAAGCTCAAGAACAAGAAGAGAAAGGTGATCTCTCTTGTGCCCTAATAGCCGAAATCTACTATGTAAGGACATGATTTCTCCTCTATTTTATTATATTGTTTGCATGCATAAGATCCGTTTTAATTTATGACAAATTAATTAGACATATATGAGTATGTTAAATATGTATATAGATCTACATTTCCTTCACACGTAAGCTCAGATCATTCTGAGTCCCAGTCACGTTGCATAGACCGACCAATTTGACCAACTTCACTTTAATCAACTTAATCAATCTTTTAAATCCTTTAACAAGGGCACTTTCCACGCATATTCGAGTCGAGCAATCACTAAACGATAACTTTAGTCAATCTCGTTTCGTCAAATATGTAAGTATGAGGGTATAAAATCCCATTTTATTTATTGTACTTTTATTTTCTATCATCTAATGTAATATTTACATCAGAAGCACGTTCAAAACCATCTTAAAAGCCATCTTTTAAAACCGTGACGTCGAGAAGAAACGCAGCAGCAGCAGCTGCGCCTTTTCGAAGGGTCGCAGTATCTGCTGCGCCTCTTCCTGAGGCTGCCGCGCTCCTGCTCTTCTTCTTCTTCTTCTTCTTCTTCTTCTTCTTCTTCTTCTTCTTCTTCTTCTTCTTCTTCTTCTTCTTCTTCTTCTTCTTCTTCCTCGATCTTCTGCAATTTTCTATTTTTCTTATTTCTTTCGTTTCCTTTGTTCGGTTTAATTCCATAAACATGTTTTTAATAATTCCTTTTTAATCATAACGTTTAATTCGACTTAAATCCCTTCTAATTCAATATTTGTTGGTTTTCGTCATCTATTTCAACCCTGGATTTTAGAGGTTCGATTTTCTCATATTGGTTCTCTGGGATTCGTCTTTTGTATATAATTTTTTTTATTTGATTTCAATTTATCAAATTCAATTCCGTTTTCAAGTTCAAAGTTTCGACCTTTACAAATCCGACGTCGTATAATTAGGTAAATCGCCGTAACAATTTATTAGTCTTTAATTTGACTTGTGACGATATTAGTATGCATGTAATCAGTTAAACTACTTCTAGTTGAGTCTAATATCAATAATCGATCTTAAATTTCCAATGAACGATAACAACCCGCGGTTCTGACTTCACGGCCAGAACCCAACTGGAGAACAGACGCAGGAAGTGCTGCGCCTCTTCCAGAGGATGCAACAGATGCTGCGCCTGTTCTGAGTTGGCTTCTGTCTTTGAATTCTTTCTCGCTTTGACATAGTTTTTAATTACGGTTTAAATCGACTATTAACCGTATTATCACTCCTAATCCGAGGTATTTTCATATTTTAATTCCAATTTTATTTTCTTTTATTTTCTTCTTCAAAATCCCGTTTTGAGTGTACTTTTGACGTAGATCAAGTAATCCTTGTAATTCTTTGTAATTTTAATTATCGTAATTCATTTATTTATTATGTATGATTTATTTACTTGGTTTTCACATGTAATTCATCTAACATCCGATTTCGACCCATTTGTTTGCTAAATTACGTGTTCACCGACATGGTGTGATCTCACATGCTAGGATTAATCTGTGTTTGTTGCATTGCATGCATTACATCGACGACATATCAAATATGAATGATTTCCCTAATCATTAGTAGAGGCCGCTATCGGGGCGGACGGGATTAGGTGTTCGTTAAAGAGCTTCCTAATACGTACCCTCACCCCTTACTCCAGTTATCTCTGTACATCCGTGTCCATTGTCATCTTTGAGAGTCATTCTAGACATAGAATGTTAAGGGTAACGAGTTCTTAGTGTTCATGTCATTGCTTTGTGTCTTGACATGACACGAGGTATTCGAACGGTTTCCAATTTTTCCACAATAAATTGGTGGGGACTCCACAAATGCAGGTTTATTCAACCTTTCACCGGTTTCAATGCCTCACCAAACGGTAACGGCCCATGACGTGCTTTGGCAAACCCAAGGTTCCGCGGAAGAAGTGCCGCCGCCTCGAGACCAACGCGCGGATGCGCACGGCGCAGGTGGCCCATGTCCACACACATGGTGGGTGGGACATGTGGGTCTCAGTGGAGGATGTGCATGTGTCCAGTAGGAGAAAATGTTAGGGGGGAGTCATAGTGTAATACCCGAAATATTTTGAATATTTTTTTTAAATTTAAATTATTTTGAAGTCAATTCGTTATTTGTTTTGCTTGTAAAGTTCGTATCTTTTGGACCTATTGTCTACTTTCCTTATAACTTATTTAGCCGTGTTTCAAGTTTCCTAAAATCTTATATATCTCTATATATATATACTCTGAACAAACCCTTATTAATCATCATGTTTGGTAGCCGCTTTTGTAAGCTATTTGCTTTTCCCATTATCTCTTCTTATGGAACATTCATGTTATCAAATTAATAGCCGTATCAATATAGCACATGAATCATCGTAAAACTACAACCTTCCACTTTCTTATTTCTTTGCCCAGCCGTGGCCTTTTGCTGTCAATCTCCTTTTCCGTGCTTATTTTCTCGGGATAAATTTAAGGTAACACGATTTTACCGATCCTATTATTTTTATTATTGTTCGGGGTTGTATGAATTTGTGCTATTTATTAAGGTGATTTATATGTTGAAATTTGATATAATTAGTTTATAGTTCTTGCTATTTTATATAATATTAACTTTATACTTTATATTGACTTTCTTTTTAATTTACGATTTGTTGGTGAGATGGGTTGACATAACTATCTCAAAGGTTAATCGTTGTATTAGCAATAGGCGAGAACTTGTACGTAAGTGGTACAAGTACGAAGGTTCAAGATAAGTGTGATACCATGACTTACGTCACATATAATTTGGTTTCATAGGAGGTGTATATGCAGAATTAGTGTTGTGTTCGGTAACGTGAGTAAGGAGGAATTTGGCAGGAATAATTTGTTGATTTAGCTAATGGTATAACTGAGTTTTGCACGCATACGAGAAAAGAGTTATCGGATTTTTGGTTAGTATTGTATTTAACTAGTTGTTTCCTTTGACCTTGACTCGTGGGTGAGTAGCTTGGAGTTTATACTCTAAGTATTGAGCACGGTTCCTTGAACCTTGACGATATTGAAATTGAGATTGAAATTGGTTACTGGTATTGAGTTATGAGGCCGTTGTGCCAGATTTTGTTTACGGTCCAGAGTGACCCTGGTTATTGAGTTATATTATGAGATTGGGATTGACATTGAGATGGATATATTGTTTCGCGGTCTTATCCGCCAGTTCACGCACCCCTTGTCCTTGGCTTATGTTCGACGATGAGAATACGATATCTGGTTACTTTGGAGTATTATTTTATGAGTGAGATGGAGTAGTGAGTGAGACGGAGTAGTGAGATGAAACTTGGTTAATTATGGAGGAATGAGATAATAGTTATATTAAAGGAATAGTATGGAATTAGTATGAGGTTTAGGTTAGTTTATGGGGAGTGTTTTTATTATTCTCTTTGTTTGTTTTTATTTTTACATGTCTGTGTTTCCACGGCATGACCAAAATTAAGCTGCTTATATTGAGGTATTATCTGTTAATCAACTTTCCGGCTGACGTGTTTTCTCCCTTCGGGGCTACTCGTCATGGGGGTAGTTCCTTTTGTCTTCAAGTTTTGCTTTCAGGTCTTCCGCTGCTGTTAAAAAGAATTTTATTTCGAGACAAGATTTTATTTAAAGCTTTGTAAAAGTTTGACTTATTTTATATTTCATTTTGTATAAAGAGAATTCGTTTTGTAATAAGAGACTTTGTATATTAATTATAATATCCCGTATTTTGGCCAGTTTTGCATGTGAAAGTTAATTTTAATTTAGCCAAATATATGGGGTGTTACACATAGTCTATGGGCCGTTGCTGGTGGTCAGTGAGGGTGGTAAGTGAAGGGTGTTCGTGGTGGGTCGTCTGAGCTCCGGACAAGTGAAGAACGAGAGGAGAAAGAAGAAAGGAGAAGAGGAGGCTGTGGGGTGGTGGCGGCGTGGCGTGAGTCTGATAATGTGGTGTCGGTGGCCGGTGGCGGTGGTGTGTGGTTTGGTGTGGCAGCAGCAGCAGATGGCTGTGGTGTGTAGTCGGTAAGAAATAGAGGTGATCCTGGGCCGGGCCGGGTCGGGTTTGGCCCGGGTTTAGACATCAAAAGTAGGCCCGACAAGTTGGTAGGACCGGGCCGGGCCAAATGGATGGGCCTATTTTAATGGCCCAAGCCTGGACCATGCGGTCTTTGTCGGGCTATCTGGTTTTTCGGGCTACAACGGGCTTTTGAACTTTTGTGACTATTTAATAAAAATTCGTCAAAAGAACCATTATTTTTGCGTGATCATAGAAAGATTTTTATATATAGTTACATTGTTTTTATCAATGTTGATGTATATTAGTCATTAGACCTCTCAACTAGTCCTTGAGTTATATTAATAATTGTGTTAGCTTCGTAAATTATATAAAAGTTAATTATCTCATTTCACCAAAGAACCTTTATCAATGCATGGACTCTTGAATTCTTGTCCATGTCATCATGTGTCTGACATGTCTTGCAATTAACAATTTATATATTTATAAAATTGTGTTAGATTACTCCTAGATCAAACAAATAAAAGGGCCTAAGATTCATGATTAAGGAGAAAAGTTAGCCTGGTTAGGCATAATTCTAGTTTATACCATACAAAATTAGTAAAATTGTGATACAAAGCAATGAAAATTATATCAAAGCATATTATTTTTCAAATTTGATATCCATTTAGGGCCGGGCCGGGTTGAAATCCGGGCCACGTCCTCGACCCAAATTTAGAATTTGATATCCGTTATACAGCAGGTAAAAAAAATTAAGTGAGTTTGTTCTAAAAAGAAGGGGGGGGGGGGAGGGATTGAATTCGTATTACTTAAAGGATGAAATAATTTAAGAAGGTTACCAATAGTTGGTTGGATTATTTCTATGAAATAACCTCTAAAAAAATTCATTTACACAATTTATTAATACATAATAACGCATAAATTTATAACACTTTTATGCGCTTTATTTTTTATTTAATAAAATTACTTTCATGAATTAGATAAATTAGATTATATATATCAGTAACTCTCCTATACGACCGTCCTATTGCATAAGACGGGCCCAATAGGAGAAAGGAGCCCAAATAGAATAGATCATATACAAACGAAATTGTAAAATAACCAACATATTTCCTGTTGAACCATATAGATATATATGATTCTGTTTTGATGATGTCAAGAGTGCTTTACATTCTATATACTCGTTGCGCGTAATTGTTTGTTTAGTCCCTTCCGATTAGACTTATTGTTTGCAAAGCTTAAAGATTTGTGATGAAAGTATACAAGAACATATTATGATCAAGCCCTCAATCACGGATCAATATATTACAAGATATTGAAGATTTGTTCAAGCATTCATGAGAAGATGAAGCTCATTTAAAGATTGATCAAGCTTGAATGACGAAGTAGCCTACACTCGTAGATGTCGTAAGAAGATTAGAATAGCGTAGGTGATTATCTCGTAATGGTAACGTGAGAATGTACTTCTTAAATTAGTTAAGTTATAGCTTCACAGTTATAACATTGCTTATATAAGAGCTCAATGTTATTGCTCGAGTTTACATAATACACGACTTAAATGTTTTCAAATTGTTTTTGAAAAATATTATTGTCTCTTTTAAATGTTTTAGCAAAAAGTATTTATTTAACAAGGAAGTCCATATTCATATTAAGCGTGGTTTTATTTTAAGCTTATAATTAGTAATTATGTTGAATCAACTTATGAGTTGAGTCATATTACTAATTAGGGTTTCTAGTACTATACACTCTTAAACCCTAAATCTAACCTATTGTCATGCTAGGGTTTTCACAAAAAATAAGACATATGAGCCATGTGGTTCTTGTGCAAGCTTATAATATAAGTTGATTATTGTTAAGAGTTTATTCTCTAAGATTATCTTAACATATCTTTTATATTTAGCATGATATTGTTTTTTATGATAAGGATATTTTTTGTTATGGAAAATCTTATCATATCTTAAGATTTAAGGAAAAGATAATAGGAGAATAATTGATAAAATTATCTTTTGGTTATTCTCTATTATCTCCTAAGATTTTAAGGAAAGAAATAACAAGATATGATTTATTTACATATCTATTATTTCGGCCTCTAGGGTTTCGATGAAACCGAGTGCCATGCTTCCTCTTTTACTTTAAATACTTTACTCTTTGCTACATTCAAAAGCAAGACCTTTGAGCATAATTTTGAATTTATTTTAAAAAGAAAAAACCGTGTTTTACAGCAAAAACCATTTTGTTATTTTCGAAAAGGTCGTGTGTTTTATAAACTTGTGCATTCGTTCTTTCATTATCGTTATAAGATAATAGTGCTTAATTGATTTCTTACTCGTTCATTAACGTGAACTTTTAGAAGAATCATTAGTGCTTTCTTATTAGCGTATGTTAGTCACTCGAGTATTTATTGATACTCACTTGAGTTACAACTAGGGTTAGTTGTACGAGTTGGGTTAGTAAATTTGTAATCCGTAGAAAGGTACTAAATTTATTAATCGAGAATAGTGGACGTAGGTTTCGATTTGTGAAACTGAACCACTTCAAAAATCCGTGTGTCTCTCTTTCTCTTACGTTTTATTTACGTTTTATTTTAATTCGTTAATTAGTTGATTAGTTAAAGTTTAATTAATAAACTTTAAATAATTAATTATATACTTACAATCGAAAAAAGTAGGCTAAAGTTTTTAATCCTCAATTCACCCCCTCCACCTTTCTTGAGTATTTCAGCTATTGATAGACTCTTCAATTGGTATCAGAGCCTCGTGCTCTTGATTGCCTATCCGCAAAGAGGCTGATGTGTCTATCTTTATTTATTTTATTGTCTTATATTCCGCTGCCTATCACGTGATAAATGGATTTCAAATACCTCAAGTGTCCCGTCTTTAATGGGAAGAATTATGGTTTATGGAAGAACATGATGACTCAATATGTGAAGGATCATGATTGGGAGTGCTGGAGGATTATCCAAAACGGACCGCATAAAATTCTGGTTGTATCCGCTGAAGGCTCTACCTATGAGAAAAAGGAAGAGGATTATGTCGAGCCTGATTACAAGAAGGCCGAAAAGAATTCTAAAGCAATAAGCTTATTGCAAAACGGCATGACTACTGCAGAATTCGATCACTTCTCTTCGTGCTCAACGGCCAAGGAAATATGGGACGACCTTGAACTAGCTTATGAAGGTACTTGCATTGTTAGGAAATATCGCATAGATCTGTTAATACAGAAATATGAGCTATTCAGTATTGTAACACCCCGTAAATTTGAAGACCTTTATTATATTTTAAGAGTAATATTTTAATCTATTTTAATTTAATATTAATTTATTTGAAATAAAATTTATTTGATAAAATATAACCTTATTTTATTTTGAAGAAATGTAATCATTTTTGATAGTTTAGAAATGTTTAAAAGTGATTTAAACTATATTTAAACCTTTTCCTTTGATAAAATAGATTTCGGATAAAAGTCGTAAAATTGGGATTTTCCCATTTCTTACGGTCGTTGGGTAAACGAGTTTGGATATTGGGCATATGAGTACTTAATCTTTTAGTAAAATCGTGTTTAAGAACTTTAATTTTCTCGGAAATCGCGTTCGACGAATATTTCTAATTTCCGTCAAAACGAACCAAAACGTAAACAAATGACCCATCTCCCCATGCCTTTTGGCTGGCCACCTACCCTCCATTTGTCCCCTCTTCCAATTTTCATTTCCTCCATAACTCAATCTATCTCCTCCTTCTCTCAAACACCAAAAACCCACTAAAAATCCTCCTTACAATCCCTAAATCTACCATAAATCCTTCATTTCTCCACCAAATCTCATAAAAATTATATATTTGGAATCCTCTCTTCAATCCTCATCTACTAGTAAGCTTTATTTTCATTTCCCCCAATTTTTGTTTAAGACACTTTTTTTAGGGTTTCGAATTTAAGCTTAATAATTGTGTTTTTGTTGTTCTTATAGGTGAAGAATTTGAAGATGAGTTAGGTGACTCATATGTTGTTGAAGATGAAGAGTAATTTTGGGTTTTAGAAGCTTTCTCAAGTTATTACTTGTCTCTTTGCTAGCTTAAGGTAACTATTCCGAGTTACTCGACGAATTAATGTCACATTAGTAGTTGTATTTGTTGTTTGTTGTTGTTTGAGACGATCTTGTTGATAAATGGATGAATGGAGTAAGATGAGTATGCTTATGTTTAATTTTTGTTACCCATTTGTATATTATTGTTTGGAACAAATTTGGATGAGGAATTATGTTTTGTGACAAGTCCGTGTTTTGGCTGGAACGCATCAGTACAGGACCGCGACGGTTTCCAATGTTTCCAAAAATATGACAGATTGAACGGCATCGAAAAATTAGGTGGTTTAGCCACTTGAATCACTCAATTCGGAGTCCGTATGAGTAAATGGCGTCGTTTTATCGATTAAAATTTATAGAAAATTTTACCCTTGTGTAAGACGGTTATTTATGCTGTTTTATTATGCAAGAATTTTGTGAAATTAGTTATTTTTTAAGTTGGAATGTTTTCTTTATGTTGATAGTGTTCACATGATAGAAATTGGAAATAACATGAGAATGATATTGTGATGAATTTTGTGATTTGGGTCAAAGTAGGCCAAGACTCTGAGCTGGGCTAGTTTGACCGAATGAGTTTGGTCAAACTAGGTTTAAACCGGTCAGCCTCGATTTGACCAATGACCCGTCGCGGGACTAGGGTCGAGGGTTTGTCTTTGAGGTGAGATTGGTTGTTATTGGATGTTTTAGGTTGATGCCTTGATATTTGTGATTATCATTTCACATGTTGGTTGTTGGATGTTTTGGATGCCTTATGCTTGAGTCTTGTTGCCTCTTTGCCATTTTAGCTTGTTCTCATGGATTATGGTACTGTTGGTTAGGTGGAATTTGGATTATTATTGATATTGGAGATATTGTTGGATTGTCAGTGTTGGAATATGTGTCCTCCGACAATAATGCGATCACGACTGTTGATCATGATGATCACATGTTTAAATCTCATTTTAAAGAATATAATTGGGAAGTAATTTTTACTGTCAACTGGTCAACATATATCGGTAATGATTGGCTGACTAGAGTTTGACATTACTGTCGTGCGACGGTGGTGATCAGTTGACCCCCTAGGTCATACCTATAGGGCAACACTCTTAATCGAATTGTATCATTGCTCAGATGAAATTATTGTTTAAGGAAACAATTAAATTGAATGAATTATTATAAATACAATTTATTGTGATTTATAATTGGAGAAATATTTTGGTACAAGTAATTATGAATTACTAAGTTGATTTTTGTATATGACGTATTTTTATTAATACGTTGATTTTTAACATGTTAAAAATACATAACAAATTTATGTAACATATGACATGTGACATAAGACAAATTGAAAAAAATAAAATGGACTCCATTTTATGAAAGTGCCGAAATTAGGAGGAGGTTTAGGCTAAATGTTGTGTTGTTTAAATTAGTGGAAAACACAATCATTTGCATTGTAGACTAGCCTTGCAACCTATTGCTTATTGTAAAGAACAACACAAGCATGCATTGGCTCCCCAAAATCCCCCCCTTCCACCCGATTTTTGAGATGGAAAAACCATTATGGTTTTTCATCTTATTTACCTAATAACACACTAAATGTTGTAGTGTATCATTCATTCTTTAATCATCCAAAAATAAGAATTCTAGAGAGACAAAAAAAAAGCTCTCTTCTTCTTCTCTCCCAAAACCGAAAATATTAAGTATTTTATACTCCCTCCTATCCACTCTTTTCTTCCCTATTTTCTAAAACGGATTATTCAGGTTTTCTTCCCCTTTCCTTTTTGAGAAAGTTTTTATTAATATTATACTCTTACCTCTTTCCACTCATCAAACCCCACTATATACTTTATTAATATTTAATTCTAATTATCCCTACCTCTCTCCAATAACCAAACCCCACCCATCTCCTTTATTAACATTTAATCATTATTATTCATACCTCTCTCCAATTACCAAACCCCACTCATATTTTTACCAATATTATACTCCCCACCCTTAATCTCCGTGCCCACTTCAAAGGGGAAAAAAAGGGTGGATAGGAGGGAGTAATATTTTTGGGTCATTTTTCTACAAGATTAATATTGTACTAGTAACTATAATATTAATTTTAATTAAGAGAAAGCCTTGGGTATAAATCCTTGGGAGAGATCCTACACTTGGGTCTTAGTTCATCCAAAAGGAAAGCTCAAGAACAAGAGAGAAAGGTGATCTCTCTTGTGCCCATTAAACCGAAAATCACAATGTAAGAACAATGTTTCTTCCTTATTTTGTTTTAATGTTTGCATGCATAAGATCAATCATTAATTTTATGACAAATTAAATTAAAATATATATGAATATATAAGTATATAGATCTACTTTTACTTCAATCGGTATCAGAGCCATGGTTGTTTGCATGCAAATCGGTTAAAAGTTTTTCCGAGTTATAAGAATAACATATAAAACTTGAATAATTTGTGTTATTATGAGATATCACGAAATTAATTAATGCATGTTAAAATTTCTGGTCCTAAAATGTTTTAGGATATTTTGGTTAAATTTACGGTTTTTTATTGTTCATATTATACAATAATGGCATTTAAATGTGATATTATGAGTAAAAATGTCATTTTCGGTCCAAAAATTAGCTATACTTCGAATTTTCCAGTGATTTTTGGATATGTTGTCACATATATTATTTTGAGATAACCTGTAAAGTTTCATAATTTTTGGACTTGTTATGCTCGAAAAATGGATTTTTCATTATTAAATTCGGATTTAGGTGAAAAATAGGTTAATATGAGATAAATTTCGAATCTGGTCATAGAAATTTAGTATGTTGTCACATGAAACTTTACAAGATGTGTGTAAAATAATGGGCTATAATGAAGTCTTTTTGCATGGTTTATGGATTTTTGAAGAAAAATAGCATAAATAGTGACATTATTAGTGAAAAATTAATAAAACATAATCTATGACTAAGAAAAAACGTTATATGTTGCATTTTATTATCTTTTTCAGATCTAAAATTGAAAAGTTAATGAATATAATTTTTCCCATGTTTTTATGATTATTTTATTAAAAACCGATAAACCGCAACATTGTTTTTCCGGAAAAATTTCGAAATTTTTAACCTAAGATTTTGAACATTATGAGTGTCATGGTATTTTTCCAGAATGTTCATGAGTTTAAATTTCAAATTTCAAATTTATTTGAAATTTTGTGATTTATTTGAAATTTATAGCTTATTTTTGTAATTTTTTAGTCCATTATGAACAAATTTTATAAATATGAGTTAATTATGGTCAAATAATTAGTGAAGACTAAATTTTGAGTCCTAAAAGGTTAGGGTAATTAACTTGTGCATAAATATGAATTTATGTAATTTTTGTGATTATAAAATGTTGAAATCACGCAAATCCGTAAAAACCAAGTAATATATGATATTGGCTAATTAAAGGCGATTTAGCATAAAATTGGGCATGTTCATACATATTATAATGCTGCATTTTTCTTTATGATTGTCATAATTTTAATTTATGTAATTTTTGAATTATGTAATTTTACTTAGTATGGCCTTAGATTTTAATTGGTATTTCCCGAAATGTATGGGAATATCGATTCGGTTGTAATTTTATTGTGATCTCGTATCACCGTTTTGTAATTTAATAGATTTATTTTATTTTCGTTACAAATGTATAATAGGAAATTATGTAATTTATTATGTAATTTTATTCATTCCGGAGTTCCCAAAGACGGATTTCTTCAAGAATGGCGATACATAAAGACGGTGTTACCTCGAGATGCGTGTCACAACCGAAGTTCAAGGGACCAATGGAGTTGGTTTCCGAATATGTAATAGTTAAATAGTTTTTCTATTTTAGGAAGGGCCATACTAGGATTTATTTTATGCTTGCATTTTATTTTATGTCACATGCATCGCTAAATCGCCATAACTAAAACATGCATCTTCTTTCATCGAGTTAATCGACCGTGTCAATTAAAATTATCATAGTTCACCGCTTTAGTTCACTTAAAACGTGATAGATAATGAATTGACATGACCTCTCGCTAAAACAATCAATTGAGACATAGCCTTACCAAATAGTAGAAACCATGAAAACCTATTTCGCGAGGGAGTGCACTCGGCTACCCTGGGGTACAAACCTTGTTACGTAGGGGAAGTGGGTGATAAATGTCTATCCACCGAATTCATGTTGATAAGGGTTTCATCGGCTACCCCGTGCCTAAGTTAATGTGGGTTTGGATAATGGACACATTTATTCGAAATTTGGATTGAACTCAACAAAAGTTATTGATAAGGGTTTCATCGGCTACCCCGTGCCCTTGTTGATGTGTTTTGGGCTATAGATAAACATTAGAGTAATTTTATCGACCAAGAGTTCTAAAAGTAGAATCGATTAAAAGGTTAATCCACCGAGTTATATTGATAAAGGTTTCATCGGCTACCCCGTGCCTAAGTTGATATGAATTTGGGTCTTGGAATCATTTATCTAGTTGGGTAGAGGTCACTAGAAAAATGCATAAAACTTGTTTAAATCATACATTTTTACGAGTAATATTATTAAAACGACATTTGTTTTACTCCTTATATTTTGTTTTGTAGACCACTTCTTTTTCTCATAACAAATGGCAACACCAACACCAAACGCCACGCCTCTCGCTAATACTTCTTGGCTCCGATCCTTCATGGATCGATGTAAACTTGAAAAGAATGGGTCAAATTTCTCCGATTGGGATGCCCAACTCAAACTAGCCGCCCAAGGTGACGACAAGCTTCGTTACCTTACCGAGGCCTCTCCACCCGAACCTACTACTAGGTCGACCGCCGCCACTAGGGAAGCATATGAGGCTTACCAAAAGGAGTCCGCCGCAATGAAAAATGTCTTGATATTTGCGATGGAGGCGGATCTCCAAAGGAGAGCCTTTAAAATGGGCAATGCTAATGAGATTTACTCGAAGCTTGTGACAATGTTTTCACAAACTCCGCGGATCGTCCAATATGAGGCGGCCGCGGAATTCTTTGATCTCGACTTCAAAGAGGGCCAAAAGGTTAGCCCTCATGTGGTCAAACTTATGGAGCTTGTCGAGACCTTGAAAATTCAAAAGGTTGAAATCCCCAAATAACTCATCGTAGATAGGATTCTACACTCCTTGTCCAAAGTCAAAGCATATGTTCAATTCCGGGTGAATTTTAACATGCAAGACAAGGATGTGTCTCTTGAAGAATTGCACAAGTTACTTGTGCAAGCCGAGAGGGACATGGGGTTAAATGTGAACCCACCAAAGGATGTGCTTAACATAAGCACTAAGAGTAAGAGGAAGTTCAAGAAGAATGGGAGGAAGGGTAAGAAGCAAACTCCCACATTCACCAAAGCTAAGACTTGTGAAGCTAGCACTTCAAAAATCAAGAAGGGTCCTCTTGATAAATGCCATTATTGTAATGGTATAGGACATTGGAAAAGAAATTGTTCCAAATACCTTGGTGATATTAAGGCTAGAAAGATTACTCCAGTAGGTAAATGACTATCCTTCTTTTATGTTTCTAATTCAACTATGGTATTATGATGCAAAGTTGTGATAATGTATCTCCCTTTTTATTTGTAAATAGGGCCTCCACCAAGCAAAGACAAGGGAAAGGAAAAGCAAGCATGAGAAACCATCAAGAAGCTAGGGATAACTTTCATGGAGCTTTGCTTTTCATTGTCCTATTTTAAATTATGTTTTGGATTTTAGAACCTTAAGTTTCCGTGTTCGACATGGAAAGGCTTTTTGGATAATGGGTTGTATTTGGATTATGGTGACTTGGTTTGCAACCCAAGTCACCCGTTTTATCATTTTATCCTTTTGTTCTAAAATTCATGTTTAAATGCTTGTTCTTAGAAACATATAACTTAAAGTGATCTAATAGACAAATATAATGACGGGTTTCATTATATGTCCACATGCTTAAGGCTTGTGTATGATCATTTATAAAGCGATTTTGAGTCTATGAACTCTCTTAAAGGTATGTCAATCACCAAGTACACATATGAAATCTAAAACTATTAGTCAATCTATGAGATAGTTCTCCTTATAACTTCAACATCATTATTTGTGTCTCATATGCTATCTTTGAATCTATAGTGTATTTATTCTAAAGATAGAGTGGGAGAAAAATGAGGACACAACATACGAGACAAGATAAAAATTGTGTACTTGTGTAAATGAAGATCTACGCAAGAAAGAATGATTTGAATGAAGGTATATCTATTTACATAGTATACCAAATAGATGAGATCTATGGTCTATGGTCTCAAGTAAGTTCTATATGACAAAAAGGACCAAGTGAAGTAATCGAAAGAACATATTCTTATGATAACTACACGAGGAGACCAAAAGAAAGTTTTGGAAGAAAAATGACTAATGTAAAGTCTTAACAAGTTTTTGACTAAGTTCTATATGATAAATTTTGACCAATAGTTTCAACCTTGAGATTTACTTAAGAGCCTAAATGAATCATAGTAACATACTAGTTATGATCGAGTTGCAAAGATTGATATACCGATATCTTCAATGGCCAAGTTTTAACCACGCAAATGTCATTGCTTAACCTCATTATGAAATGGTTAAACCTCCTTCCGAAAGGGTATTTCGAAGGACGTGTTCAAGATACTATTTATATTTGAATAATGACATTGCTACACATCATTATGACATGAGTGTGTTAGAGATTTAAAATCTCTTTACGTAAGGTTAAAATGAGACCTCTTCGAAATAGGTTTTTTGAAGGGATATGATGGGAACATATATGGTTTTATCTTAATAACTTGGCAATGCAATTTATATTTCAATTCTTGAAAAGTTTCGATTGAGAACTCAATTTCGAAATATGTAGAATTGAGTGGGAGTTAGGAAATTATCATGTGAAGACCTGGAATTTAGTGGGAGCTATCATCCTTTGAATGTTTACAACTCACCACTCATTAAAGAATGACGAGCTAACACCTTCCTTCATAGAGGAAGTTTTTTTTTTGAGTTTTCAATTCTGGATGAATTTGGACTATGATGAATCCAATTACGACAAGAAATATTGGATTAGTATTAAGAAATACACATCATATCAACATACACATAGGTTATTCATATAGATGAAAATGGAATTGCCATTAGCAGTCATGGTCGTTCATTGAACCTATGAATGGTTGATCTCATGATTATTAGTAACTAATGTTTCCGCCATTAGAATAATCATGCACATGTCCAATAGTGAATCATATGCATAAGAGCATGATGATTCATTGGTAAGACATAATAGAAACATCATGAATTCTCAAGTAGAATCTGATGAGCGATTTCGGTGTTTGACGGAATACTCTATTATGTGTTAAGAGGTTGCACATATTATAGAAAGTTCGAACACACGTAAAGATTTATGGAAATCCTAACTTTTCAAATCAAAAGGAGAGATAAGAGGTTATTGGAAAGATACTTAGTTGAATAAGAAGTTACTCAAAACTAATCTTTCCTAACTAAGCTAGGACTTGTAAGAAGTGCTAGGCTAATAATCTTGAAAAATTGTTGCAAGACTCTACAAAACATGTACCTAGTGCATTGTGTGTGGATGGAGTACTTGATCAGTACAAGTTATATCATTCACCACAAATTCGTTCGTTATGTGATAATTGATAAGGAAGTTCTTTCAAGATAAAGAACCAAAACCGAGGTCGGGAACCTTGATGTGTACTTGGTAAGATTCATGCTATGAGAGAGAACATGAATGTAAAGGAAAATGCGATTATAAGAAGTTTGAACACATGGACACATGACATGTTAAACTTCTATCGCAATCAATAAGTGTTTACACTTACGATATACATCACAAGGTTGTAATATGATATTAACTACCCGAGTGTGATGTCGACATTTGTCGTTTGAGTTATTATTAACTCACCTTGTACATTGTTATATCCAAACGGGTTGTGGAGACAATTGAACCCCGTTAAAGTGAACATGGATTAACATTGTATTTGCCCATAGTTACTTGTATGAGGTGACGTCTCGAAGTGACTAGAGTGTGATGCAATTGATGGCAAGTTCAAGTGCCATAAAGTCATGTGAGATGACTAGTCGATCACATAGGCAGACTGTTAGGAACATTTTGTCGGGCCTTATGACCGCTTATAGAGTTCTGGCAATTTATATAGCCTGGTCGTGGCGAGAGCTACTATAGTATTTAAATGAGTCGATTCTTTTGACTAAAGACTATTCGCCTAAGATGGCACAGTTTCAGATTAACTTTGATTTGTGTTACTACGACCTTCGTAAATGGGGTCAAATGGGTACATTTTGGGTTATGATGGCTGTGGCTAGTTGAAGGGAATGAGTGCGATAGGAATTGTCCACCCCTAGTCAGGGTTATAACAATATCTCAGGGCCACTCGAGGAGTAATAAACTGGAAATGCGTGGCCACGCTCGGAAAGTATCTATGATAGATAAGTCCGGTCAATCAGTTATTCTCCAGATCGAGGAAACCACTCTCGATATGATCACTTGCAAGTAAGACCTGAAAGACACCTTGCATTGAGTGGGAGATAGTAATAGGACAAGAGAATTGGTGACGCACACTTGTCGAGGACAAGTGGGAGATTTATGGAATATGTGTCCTCCGACAATAATGCGATCACGACTGTTGATCATGATGATCACATGTTTAAATCTCATTTTAAAGAATACAATTGGGAAGTAATTTTTACTGTCAACTGGTCAACATATATCGGTAATGATTGGCTGACTAGAGTTTGACATTACTGTCGTGCGACGGTAGTGATCAGTTGACCCCCTAGGTCATACCTATAGGGCAACACTCTTAATTGATCATTTAATTAATCGTATAACGTTACGAGTTAATTAAATTACTTGAAAATTGACGGACGATTTTAGAAGTAAAATATACGTATCACATTGAAATTTGATTAAATGAGATACGGTCTGAGTAATCGAATTGTATCATTGCTCAGATGAAATTATTGTTTAAGGAAACAATTAAATTGAATGAATTATTATAAATACAATTTATTGTGATTTATAATTGGAGAAATATTTTGGTACAAGTAGGTATGAATTACTAAGTTGATTTTTGTATATGATGTATTTTTATTAATACGTTGATTTTTAACATGTTAAAAATACATAACAAATTTATGTAACATATGACATGTGACATAAGACAAATTGACAAAAATAAAATGGACTCCATTTTATGAAAGTGCCGAAATTAGGAGGAGGTTTAGGCTAAATGTTGTGTTGTTTAAATTAGTGGAAAAGACAATCATTTGCATTATAGACTAGCCTTGCAACCTATTGCTTATTGTAAAGAACAACACAAGCATGCATTGGCTCCCCAAAATCCCTCCCTTCCACCCGGTTTTTGAGATGGAAAAACCATTATGGTTTTTCATCTTATTTACCTAATAACACACTAAATGTTGTAGTGTATCATTCATTCTTTAATCATCCAAAAATAAGAATTCTAGAGAGACAAAAAAAAGCTCTCTTCTTCTTCTCTCCCAAAACCGAAAATATTAAGTGTTTTATAATATTTTTGGGTTATTTTTCTACAAGATTAATATTGTACTAGTAACTATAATATTAATTTTAATTAAGAGAAAGCCTTGGGTATAAATCCTTGGGAGAGATCCTAAACTTGGGTCTTAGTTCATCCAAAAGGAAAGCTCAAGAACAAGAGAGAAAGGTGATCTCTCTTGTGCCTATTAAACCGAAAATCACAATGTACGAACAATGTTTCTTCCTTATTTTGTTTTAATGTTTGCATGCATAAGATCAATCATTAATTTTATGACAAATTAAATTAAAACATATATGAATATGTAAGTATATAGATCTACTTTTCCTTCAGTCAGCTGAATATGCTCTTGCGTAGCCTTTCATATGCTAGGGTGTGTATGATCATTTGTGTGTGCAAATTTGGACTCTTTGCCCCTCTTATGGTTAATTGGGTGTCCTACTTGTCTTGTGTGGAGTGGGCTAAAGTATTCAAGCTGGGACTAGGTCCTAGGTGAGTATTTCGGCCTTCGTCATAGATAGGCCCTTATAGTCTTTGACGAGTATATGTTCACCGCTTAATAGCCTTTGTGTCTTAGCTTGGTGGGTTTATATCCAAGTTAGGGCATGACCTCCTGACGTACTCTTAGAAGTATGTGGTCAACTTAAGTACTAGCCAACCCTTTGGTGGACTCCTTAGGGGTACTCATGTGTGTGATCATGGGTCTTGGATGCGGTATTTTCCGCATGTCGCTAGGTCTGCGCAGGTTTAGGACTAGGGTGTTTACCTTACCTCGTGGTATAGACTCGAGTTGCAGAGTGACTATTGACTGTCCTAAGAACTTATGCCTGTCTCTAGATATATTGTCCTTTCTTATTTGATGATTCTATGAATCATAGAAGGTGAGATGCAAGCCGGCTATGGTTGATAGAGTTTGGATTCCTGGATGTTATGTGATTCACATGATAGTATAGTATGAGTCGGTCTAGTATTCACATGCTAGGACTATGTGTTGTTTTATTGTTGTTCACATGATAAGCACAAGTGTCTAGAATCTATATGCTAAGGCTATGTGTTATTCATATTCATATTGTTATGTTTACATGTTATATTAATTATGACATTTCGTGGCTGGGAGAACTCGGAGTTATTCCCCACTGACTGTAGCTTTCGTATTTGTATAAAATGCGATTGACAGGTAGGTGATGCATATATGGGGTACATGGACAAGCTAGCGAGCAAAGTAACCTTGGGACCTAGATTGGCTTTATTTTATTGTGACCCTTAAACACTTTTTATGTTATATACTTTTTAGGGACATATGTCTCCCTTTATCATATTTGGGTTGTATAACTTTGTTTCGCGACTTTAGCGATGTTTTATTATGAGATTTATTTTAGACCTTGCATGTTTGACACCTTCCCATTTGGATACTTTTATAACAGGTTCAGGTTTTAAAAATTACAGGTTTTTACCCAAATGAATCTATTACAAACATATCCATGCAGTTTTATTCTAGAATTACGTGTTTATTTTTCCGCAATGAATGAGGGTGTCACAAGTATGGAGCCAAATGAGTCCCTGGATAGTATGTCCGCATGTTTTTCAAGCATCATAAACGAACTGAAAAACCTAGGAAGAAAATTCAATATCGAGGACATTGCAAGAAAGGTTCTTAGGAGCCTGACTAAAAAGTGGCGTGCCAAGGTCACAGCAATGGAGGAATCGAGAGATCTGTAGAACCTATCCTATCAAGAACTCATTGGTGCCCTCATGGCCCATGAAATCACTCTAAATGCTGATGAAGCAGAACCAAGTAGAGGTAAAACGTGGCCTTGAAAAGTGAGGATGTCAGCTCCGACATAGAGGATGAGACCGTATTATTTGCTCGTTGTTTTAAAAATAGAATCTTTCGAAACAAGCAAGCAAAATCTTCTGCTAATAACAACAAGTATTTTAATAAGAAAGCAACAATTTCTAAATCATCATTTGCAAACAGAGGTTGCTTCAAGTGTGGATAATATGATCATATGATAAAGGATTGTCCCACATGGGAGAAAATAAAAGACAAGACAAAACGTGAGAAGACAAAGAAGGAGTTCAAGCAAGTAATGATGGCTTCGTGTTGGGGAGATCTTGACTCAGAATATGATGAAGTAGTAAATCTTTATCTCAGAAGCATCAGTCTTGACCTAATCTTTGACAGCGACGATGATAGCACATATTCTCACTCAAATTACTGCTTTCTAGGAGAATCAGATGAAGATGACGATGATGAGGTTAGTTATCTTGAACTTAAAAAGCGTGTTAACAAACTATCTAAAAATGCTCTAATTGAATTCTTTGAGCAATCCCTCGATAAATGTCATGAACGGGATATGGAACTAAAGGATCTAAAAGAACAGATTCTTGATATTGCTGAGGAGAATCATATTCTAAAGGCAAAAGCTAAGAAGTTGAAATCTAAAGTTATAGCTGATAAAGCCACAACTTTAGATACTACTAATGCTGAGAAGAAGGAATTAGAGTCCAAAGTTATAGCTAATGAAGCTATAACATCAGACCTAAAGCTTAATATTAAGCACCTTCAAGCCAAAGTTATAGCTAGTGAAGCTATAACTTTAGAACTTAGAAAAGTCAAAGAACTTTTAGAGACTAAAGTCATATCTAATGAAGTAGTGATTTTAGACTAAAAGAAAGAAATAGATTCTCTCACAAAGCAATTAAAAGAATCTAAAACTGACATGGTCAATGTTAATAAACAACACTCAGATGTTGTATTTATTCTTAACAAAAGGTTCCAAGACTTTTGTGACAATTTCAAGAAAGATAATGACGTAGATCACACCAAATGTCTTGAGGATATTTAAACACTAAAGGACTTACTCCTACACGCAAGGAAAGTCCATGATAAGTGGGAAGGTAGCACAAAAGTCCTAAACTTCCTAACCGAACAATCTGACAATAATATGAAGATGGGGTTAGGACATGAGTGCTACAGCCGTAGAGATCACTCTAAATGCAAATTAACACCTTCTGATCACGATTTCAGAAAAAGAAAATATGCTGATCTTCCTGAATATCTGATTTGTAATTATTGTGGTCATACGGGTCACATCCAAGACAATTGTGTCAAACGTGTACATGATATACGAAAAAATGCCGAATTTGTAAAAACGGTTGACACAACAGTCAAGGATGATGAGTCCCTTATAGATGAACCTAATTAAGAGAGGAATAATAACTTTCGTTAGTTCTACTATATGGCCTTTGATTACACCAAAAAACCTAGCACTTCACAAACTCCTTGTCAACCTAAACAAAATAGAACAAAATACAAGGAAACTACATATGTGAGACCCAAGAAATCCCCTAGACCTAGAACTCCTCCTAAACAAAACTACCCAAGGTTTAGAAATACGATAGACAAGTTTGGGTACGAAAGGATTTAGTATATAGAGTAACTAACCGTAAAGGACCCAACTTAGCTTGGGTATCTAAAAACTATATCTAATCTTTTTGTAGGTAATGGTGAAAGAAAACAATCAATGGTACCTTGACAATGGATGCTCAAGACACATGACTGGAGATGAGAATTTGTTTCTTTCACTTAAATCTTTCAATGGAGGACAAGTGACATTTGGAGACAACAAGAAGAGTAAAGTGATTGGTGTGGGTAAAATTGGAATTTCTAAATCACACGCAATTGTGATGTTTATCTAGTGGACGGTCTCAAGCATAATCTACTTAGCATATCTCAACTATGCGACAAAGGTAACAAGGTTATTTTTCATACAGATGTTTGTCGCATTATAATTGAAGGTACAAGTAGTATTATTCTTGAAGGCCATAGAAAAAGAAATGTGTATATGGTAGATTTAAATGCTGTGCATGCTAACTCTTTTACGTGTATGAAAGTTACACTTGATGATCCTTGTTTGTGGTACAAACGTTTTGGTCACATTAGTTCACCTATTTTGAATAAACTCAAGAAATGGGGCTTGGTTGAAGGACTACCTAAAATCAAGTTCGATCAAGAGAAGATGTGTGACACTTGTCCTCAATGAAAACATGTGAGATCATCGTTCAAACCTAAAAGAGTGGTAAGCACGAATCAAGCCTTGGAGTTGATACACATGGACTTGTGTGGTCCCATGAAGGTAAGGAGTAGAGGAGGATCCAGGTATGTCTTTGTCCTCGTAGATGACTAATCAAGGTATGTATGGCCTATCTTTCTTCATTCAAAATATGAGACTTTTGATGAGTTTGTTTGTCTTATGAAGCTTGTTCAAAATAACTATAAGACTGACCTTGTATCTATTCATATGGATCATGGCACCGAATTTGATAATCAAGCCTTTATAGAATATTGTAGAGTTAATGGTGTAGGACATAAATTTTCTGCACCACGAACTCCTCAACAAAACGGTGTGGTTGAACGTATGAATAGAACACTAGAAGATATGGCTCGTACAATGCTTTTGTGTAGTGGTCTACCTCATAATTTTTGGCCTGAACCCATTAGCACTTCATGTTATATTCACAATCGTGCTATGATAAGACCTATCCTAAAGAAAACTCCTTATGAACTTCTAAGAGGTCGTAAACCTAATATCTCTCATCTTCGTTGCTTTGGGAGTAAGTGTTTTTGTTCATAACAATGGTAAGAATAGGTTAAGTAAGTTCGACCCTAGAAGTGATGAGGCTATTTTTACAGGTTATTCGGATCATAGCAAGGCTTATAAGGTCTTCAATAAAAGAACACTTTGTATTGAAGAAAGTATTCATGTTATTTTTGATGAAGATAACGTGTTCGATAAGCCCTTACAGGATGAGGAAGAAGACTTGGATGAACCTGATTTTCGTCTTTCCAGAAATGATCCTCCAGAATTGGCAACTGAGGCTAATGAGATTGAAGGAACAAATGATGAGCTTGATCATTCTTCAAAAAAACAAAAAGAAGAAAACTAAAGTTATAGTTGATGATACTATAACATTGTCTCAGGATAAGGATTCTCAATCCAATGTTATAGATGATGTTACTATAATATTGAATCCAAATCAAGGTGATGAGTCCGAAGTTATACCCGACTCTACTATAACACCAGGATTGGATTCAGCGGGAACGTCCTTAAATTCTGAGCCAAATGAAGTTGGATCAAGTTCAAATAATGAAGAACCAAGTACTTCAACAAAATGGAAATATAAGAGTTCACACCCTATGGAAAGTATACTTGGTAATATTAAGAAGGGAGTTCAAACGCGATGATCCGTGAACATTTTCTGCTCCTTCTATTCGTTTTTATCAACAATTGAACCAACGAATATTAAGGAAACTCTCGCAGAATCAGATTGGATTATAGCTATGCAAGAAGAGCTTCAACAATTCAAACGGAACAAAGTTTGGCACTTATTTCCTAGACCCAATGATCGATCTGTAATTGGAACCACATGGGTGTTTAGAAATAAATTAGATATTGCTGGGGTCATAGTTCGAAATAAGGCAAGATTGGTAGTGCAAGGTTATAATCAACAAGAAGGAATAGATTATGACGAAACCTTTGCACCTGTTGCTCGTCTCAAAGCTATTAGACTTCTGATAGCATTCGCAGCTCATAAAGGAATGGAACTCTTCTGAATGGATGTCAAGACAGAGTTTCTATATGGGTATCTACAAGAAGAAGTCTTTGTAGAACAACCCCCTGGATTTAAGGATAACAAATTTGAAGACCATGTCTTTAAATTAGACAAGGCCTTGTATGGATTGAAGCAAGCACCAAGGGCCTGGTATGACATATTATCGAAATTTTTACTTAACAGTGGATTTAAGAGAGGATCTGTGGATAAAACCCTATTCCTAAAATCCGAGGGTTCTGACCTACTGGTTGTTCAAATCTATGTCGACGATATATTTTTAGATCAACCAACCGCAATCTGTGCAAGTATTTTTCAGAGTTGATGACTTCCGAATTTTTCAGAGTTGATGACTTTATCTATGGTATCCTATGGAATGCTATGTCAATCTTGTCGGATATGATGCCGATTACGCAGGATCCTCCTTAGACAGGAAAAGTACGCCAGGTGTTGCCACATTCGTTTGACCTTGCATTATCACATGGGGCTCAAAGAAGCAGAATTCGGTTGCCCTTTCAACAGTAGAAGCCGAATATATTGCAGCAGGACTGGTATATACTCAATTATTATGGCTTAAGCAACAGTTATGGGATTAAGGTGTTAACGTAGGTTGTATTCCTATTTTGTGTGATAATACAAGTGCTATTATAATTTTCAAAAACCCCGCGCAGCATTCACGTACAAAGCACATTGAAATTAGACACCATTTTATACGTGACCAAGTTGAAAAGGGAATATAAAACTCGAATTTTGTAGTACTGAGAAACAATGGGCAGACATTTTGACAAAACCTTTAGCTAGAGGACGTTTTGAGACTTTACGGTTGGAAATTGGTTTAATTGGTGGTACCTAACCTTCTATAAATGCTTAATCTCTCAATGAATGATTAGTATAAGGTAAAATTGTATGACTGTGTCCGTATTAGTCGTTGCATGAATATTTACGTTTTATAGAAATTTATTTATCGTATATATTCTGTTTGTATTTAAGAATTTATGTGCATACAAATTTACTCTTAACAAAATTAAGATACACAAAAATTATTATATACCAAATTCTATCAAAAATCTTTTCCAAAATCCTTTCTATGCCAAATCTCGGTCTATGCCATATCTATTACAATATCTTTCGTATTCTATTTTCCTAATTTATGTAAACAACTAACTTCCTAAACCTAAACCTAGATTCCCATCTATATCTACCCCCTAAAACCGTGTACCTTGGTCCACTTACCACAACTTGCATTTACTTTTACTTTACCAAATTTACACACAATCTCCATCATCATCATTACTCTTCTCTCAACCATGTCACCTCCACATGCAACCACTCGGTCTTCAACCCGAAATCAACACCAACCACAACCATGCAATCAACCACAACCATCATCCCATCAACCTAATTCCTCTACCTTCACTCCAACAACCCAACATCCATCAGCACCATCCTCCTTGTTTCACGGCCGGGATGAGTCGGTTTCCGAGGGAAAAAGACGTCGACTCTATAAGGGGAAGAATAAGGTCGCAGTAGAAGATGTTGTAGAAGATAATGAACCCGAGGATGTTATTGGGGACAGGATTTCGAGGACTCTGTTTCGGAAGCCTTCGAAGAGCGCAACCAAAGCCGGTTTAAACCGTGTTCGTATGACAAAGGGAGAAAGCATCTTGGTTTCTCGGGTTTTACAGTACTCCATTCATGATGGAAGGTATTATCCTAAATCTTGGTTGTCTCAAATTCCGTCTTTAAAGTTCTTTGTGGATTTTCTTGATTTTCAAGGGTGGAGTGATGTTAGTCGGTTCTCGGGTCCTACTTACCCGATTGAGGTTGTTCAGTTTTTTGCCTCGGTAAAAGTTAAAGGGGGTGTGTTGCATGCAGTCGTTAATGGTGTCGACATCACTGTCACCATTTCCAACTTTTGCTCTGCTTTCAAGGTTCCTCATGACGGAACCGAGATAAATCCGAGTCAAGAATGGTCTAATGTTGGTGATGATCAACAATTGGTTATTAAGAGGTATTTTGATGCCGATGCTTCCGAAAATAGCAATATCTTGGTTCGTCTTCTTTCTCCCAAACTTAAGTTCTTTTTTAACTTTTTATGGAACACAATCGTTCCGAGAAAGGGAGAAGCATTGTACTACTCTTGATCTCCCATACGGTACGTCGATTTCGAGATTGTTAAAAATTAAACGGGTTGAGTCAGGAAAGCTACGGTGTGAGTGCTAAGGACGGTATGTGTGACCGTGTGATAAAGTTAATGGGTCTCGGTTTTGAAGGACCCGAGTTGGTCTTTGCTAAGGGTGTTGCTAAGAGTGTCAATGAGGTTGGGGTGGCAGATATGGAAGCCAAATTGGATGTTTTTATGGGGTCTATTATGGCTAAATTAGAGGAGTACACCACGGCCTTGGCTATGACTATGTCTCGGGTTGGGCAGTCACGGTCCTCGGTTGGCGGTTTGGATGATGCTCGGGTTTATGCTTGGATGGAAGGCATCGACAAAAGGCTTGAGGGTTTAGAAAGGGGTATAGTGACTATCCGTGAGGAAGTCTTTCAACATGGTGATCATCTTTCCTTTCTTACTAGTCAAGGGGGTGCCTTGGTGAAAGACGGAAAAGCTATGAAAGCGGATCAAGCACTTACGTTGGAGGACACAAAGGGCTTGTTTTGAAGGTCCTTAACTTCGAAACAAGTCTCAATGCCCAAGCTACTCTTGTGCGAAGTAGTTTTGATCGTCTTGATGCTTTGGAATTCCGTACTCGTCCCGACTATGTTAATCCTTACAAAACCCGTCACACTTAGTCCTGCCTTGCCCATTCCCTTTTTTTGACTTTCCTCTTAATTAATTGCCTAGCTTTATTTTGTTTCTTATGGTGTATTTTGCCTTCCTAAACTAATTTCCTATTCGGCCCGGTAGTTCTAAACATGTTGTTTCAATCGGTCCATTAGGCTTAAACATGTTCTTTTGGTTTGTATGCTACTTTAATTTCGTAAGTACTTATGGCTATTTACAGTTAATCTATGTTTCTTAATCGTTCTTATCTCTTGTCTCGTCGTATATTATTCTAGTCATTTTATGTTTGTTCTTATCTTTTCGATGATGTCAAGAGGGGGAAAGAACGACCATGGTAAGCATCTGCCTAAGCTTGCTCCTTGTCAAGACCAATTGTCTCTTAAAGTCCTTAAAGTTTGAATCTTGTATATAATCGTTTGATCTTGCATTAATCTTTATCTATAAAGATGACGGTATTATATTGAGGGGGAACTATATACTTAGTCACTATTTTAGGAGACTTTCTATCATCAAAAAAGGGGAATTTGTTGACCATATAGATATATATGTTTATGTTTTGATGATTTCAAGAGTGCTTTACATTCTATATACTCGTTGCGCGTAATTATTTGTTTAGTCCCTTTAGATTAGACTTATTGTTTGCAAAGCTTAAAGATTTGTGATGAAAGTATACAAGAACATATTATGATCAAGCCCTCAATCACGGATCAATATATTACAAGATATTGAAGATTTGTTCTAGCATTCATGAGAAGATGAAGCTCATTTAAAGATTGATCAAGCTTGAATGATAAAGTAGCCTACACTCGAAGATCTCATAAGATAATTAGAATAGCGTAGGTGATTATCTCGTAATGGTAACGTGAGAATGTACTTCTTAAATTAGTAAAGTTATAGCTTCACAGTTATAACATTGTTTATATAAGAGCTCAATGTTATAGCTCTTCTACTATAACATTGAGATGTCAAGTTTACATAATACACGACTTAAATGTTTTCAAATTGTTTTTGAAAAATATTATTGTCTCTTTTAAATGTTTTAGCAAAAAGTATTTATTTAACAAGGAAGTCCATATTCATATTAAGCGTGGTTTTATTTTAAGCTTATAATTAGTAATTATGTTGAATCAACTTATGAGTTGAGTCATATTACTAATTAGGGTTTCTAGTACTATCCATTCTTAAAACCGAAATCTAATCTATTGTCATGCTAGGGTTTTCACGAAAAAAAAGGCATATGAGCCGTGTGATTCTCGTGCAAGCTTATAATATAAGTTGATTATTGTTAAGAGTTTATTCTCTAAGATTATCTTAACATATCTTTTATATTTAGCATGATATGGTTATATATGATAAGGATATTTTTGTTATGGAAAATTTTATCATATCTTAAGATTTAAGGAAAAGATAATAGGAGAATAATTGATAAAATTATCTTTTGGTTATTCTCTATTATCTCCTAATATTTTAAGGAAAGAAATAATAAGATATGATTTATTTAGATATCTATTATTTCGGCCTCTAGGGTTTCGATGAAACCGAGTGCCACGCTTCCTCTTTTACTATAAATACTTTACTCTTTGCTACATTCAAAAGCAAGACCTTTGAGCATAATATTGATTTTATTTTAAAAAGCAAAAACCGTGTTTTACAGCAAAAACTGTTTTGTTATTTTCGAAAAGGTCGTGTGTTTTATAAACTTGTGCATTCGTTCTTTCATTATCGTTATAAGATAATAGCGCTTAATTGATTTCTTACTCGTTCATTAACGTGAACTTTTAGAAGAATCATTAGTGCTTTCTTATTAGCGTAAGTTAATCACTCGAGTATTTAACGATACTCACTTGAGTTACAACTAGAGTTAGTTGTACGAGTTGGGTTAGTAAATTTGTAATCCGTAGAAAGGTACTAAATTTATAAATCGAGCATAGTGGACGTAGGTTTCGATTTGTGAAACTGAACCACTTCAAAAATCCGTGTGTCTCTCTTTCTCTTACGTTTTATTTACTCTTTGTTTTATTTCGTTAATTAGTTGATTAGTAAAAGTTTAATCAATAAACTTTAAATAATTAACTATATACTTACAATCGAAAAAAGTAGGCTAAAGTTTTTAATCCTCAATTCACTCCTCCCTCTCTTGAGTATTTCGGTTATTGATAAGACTCTTAATTTCCATTGCAAACTAGTTTCTCAACCACAAGTCACGACTCCAATCCACCACTTATGAATGTCGACTTCGCGCCGCCTCTGCAGCCCACATCCCCACCATCGCCACCTAATCTGCCTCCTCTACAAACTACATCCCCATCAACTTCATTCGCGATTGTCATTTTCGTTACCAACTCACCATTGTTGCGGTTGTCAACACCTACTATGCCCTTTCTCTACTTCTACAAAACCAAATGATTAAAACAGAAATAAAGAATGTTGATAGCTGCTGTCGCCAATGCCAACCACCTGGTTTGAATTGATCTTAAAAGTTCGAATCTTAAGTTCAATACTACTTTAACTTATTGTTTTAACTTGAATACTTGTGTTTTTATATTGAAAACTCTTATCTTTTGTTTTCAGGTTAAAATACATGGTTTATGTTAAGAACCTTAAACTTTAAGTTGGAAATTATGTTTTAAATTATTTCAAAATCGCACATAAATCTTACTATAATTTAACAAGTTAACCTTTACAACTCATGATTTTACCTTGAAAAATTGAAATATTATAATGAAAACTTCAATTTTTAAGTTCTTTATATTTAATGTTCTACTTTATTTTTGGAAAATGTGGTTTTTAGTTTGATAACCATCATTTTTAGCTTGACAATTTAGTATTTAAATTAAAAATTATGTGTCTTAGATGAATATTTATGGTGCGGAAACGCGCGGGCGAAAGTCTGATCATTGGTGGTTAAGGATGGAAGCCGACAAGGATGATATCATAGATAGGACAGGCGGATGGGGGTTTTATCAAGAGTTGTTGTACAGTTACAGCAACTTACAACTTGCATTCCGTAGTTTTTTTTTTAATTTGTTATTTTAGGCTTGTTAAATGGGTTGGTCTTATAATATAAGACCGTCTCATCTAACAAGTTGTGTATATATATAAAATATTCTCATATATAAATAGATTGTATTATAATTGTAACAAAGTAATAAATGTGCTCCTAAAAACTATCTTAATAAATTAGTAACAAACTTTTAAAATTGTAGTAAATTTTTTAGGTTATGAGGATCTAGATATATAATTATTTAGTTATACAATTTAGGTTGAAAATTAAAATTGAGTTGATATCATTTTTGGTCAAATTTATGGGGCTATTTACTACATTTATAACTTATGAGGCTTAATCTCACAATTGACCAAAGTTAAGGGGCTTAATTACTATTTTCGCGGTTGTCCAACAAAGCTGGTCATATGTTGAACTTTATACCGATTTCTTTTCATATTATCTGTGGTATTATTGTTAAGAGTTCTAAGTATCTTGACCTTAATGCATACTGAAGATGTTTTTGTCACTTTGATTGCATATTAATAGAATCGTAGAAAGGGGAAAGCATAAATGAATCGCTCGTATTATTGATGACGCAACGAATTTAATAATACAACGATCTATCTTTATGAATTATCCCTTTCCGATTTCTAATATGGTATCGGAGCCTCTCGCTCTTGAGGCTTAATATACGAAATTTCGCAGCCTGCCGGTGGGTTTATAATATGCAACGCCCACCGGCGGGATTACTTTTCTAATGATTTACAAATAAATTTCTTAATCAAAAAAAAAAAACTCAAAGAAAATTGAACGTCTGGTCATTTTCGTTGAATTCTTATCCTTTTGAAAGTTTGTGGTTTGGCTTTATTACAACTTCTCGATAGTTGTAATTGTGTTCGTGGGTTGCTTTCACCGATCGATCTCCGCCATTTACATGGTTTTTTCAAGTTCAGTTGCTTTATTGGTGGGAGTACAAACGAGTTTTCCAATCCATCGATTCGATAAGACGAATAATTTTGCGTTTTTAATGAAGTCAAGTTCGAAAAATTGTGGCGTTCTTGACCATGAAATTTCAACGAATTCAAAATTATTGATCGTTTAAATTTAATTTTGACGGGTCCGAAAAGCTACGACGTTCCCGTCAACCGAAGGCCGAAGAAATTTCTTTATTTTTTCTCTCTGTTTTTCTTATTAATGTTGTGCAAACCCATGGAAATTTCGACAATTACCATGGATTTGAGGGGGATATTAGAGAGAATATTACGGTATTATACCGTAATCGTAATAATATAATTACGATATGAATAATATCTTCTAGGGGATTCTAGGTCTAGGTTTTAGACACTATATAAAGTGTCTCTTATTGTAATTGTGACGCAACGAATTTAATAATACAATGATCTATCTTTATGAATTCTCCCTTTCAGATTTTTAACACACATTATTGCTAAACTACGAATAGTTAGGTTTAGGTTTGACATACTTGTTTGTTATATAACAATACTGATCACATGTTAACCTTGTATACCGATTTCGTGTGTGAGTTAGATTTAAGATTGCATAATTAATCGCTATAAAATGTAATCATAGTCAAATATGAGGTCTTACTACTGATAAAGACACCTTTTGATTAAGGAAGTTAAATTTGCATTTCTTATATGTAGCATTATTATTCCGGTTTCAACGTGTAATTGAGAATTTTAGATTGCTATATAAGGAAATTGAAGTTGGGAGTAACTTGAATGCATTATGTGTGCTAATTTGCGATTTTACTTTGAATCATATGCCCGACACAACATTGTTTTAGTTAAATTTTCGGTTGAAATGGTTAAAGAACTAAGTGATTTAAGTTTATATGTTGATTTTGATAGATCTATGCTATTATTTTTATTATGACGGTAGTCTTATTCGAGATATGTGTGTATTTCTTTGATACAAGTATTCAAATAAAAGAAGACATGAAAAGATAGTATTTTAAACAAACCACTACAAGAAAATCTGAGAAGAGGAAACTTATAAGCAACAACGAGTCCTCGCATAAGTCAACAAAAGAAACTCAAAAATTGTAAAGGCCTGCAATAATCAACGAGGAAACAACACATTAGTTAAAAAAAGGCTAAATTGATAACTTATACCTAACATAACTCGAGTTTTCAAAACTTGTACCTAGAATAACTTTTTTTTCAAAACTTATACCTAAAATCCTATTTTCTTCTAAATTAATACCATATCTCAAAAAAAGACATGATCAGACCGTTTTGCCCTTACTTATTAACCCATCCTC
This sequence comes from Silene latifolia, assembly GCF_048544455.1. Lineage (NCBI taxonomy): Eukaryota > Viridiplantae > Streptophyta > Magnoliopsida > Caryophyllales > Caryophyllaceae > Silene > Silene latifolia. The sequence continues at coordinate 139,245,979 of NC_133536.1, forward strand.
CTTTTGCCAGCAAACTAACCTACTAATCTCCGAATCTACCGTATACATCCCACCACCTACACCGCAAATCACCTCCTCCCTCACTAACACAATCACTGGTTTTGGCGCTCCACGTGACCTTCTCTCAATAAGCCCTCCTTGCGCCACTCCAAATCTGGATAATAGCAAGACTAAACTCAATAGCTCTTTTGACTTAAGAAAGGGTGAGGGAAATTGTTAGAGTACACATTTTGTAGATCATACAATTCTTTATACTCTCGTACTGGAAACAACTCTAAAACCTTGTGCTCAGTCAATATGTCATGAAATGAGATTAGATGGGGTAATTTATTCATATAAAAAAAGAGATTAGTTGCGTTTAATTACATGAAATTTAAATTAATAGAAGCAAAAAATTGACGATAACGTGACGGGATATGCGAGAGGGATGTGGCACGCTCGGTGATTTTAGTCATGAAGTGGTGGATTAAGTTACTTTAAGAGGATAACATCAGGAAGAAGAAGAAGAAGAAGAAGAAGAAGAAGAAGAAGAAGAAGAAGAAGAAGAAGAAGAAGAAGAAGAAGAAGAAGGAGGAGGAGGAGGAGGAGGAGGAGGAGGAGGAGGTTTGGGTCGAATGGGGGCTGTGAGTGTTTAATGGGTTGGGGTGACACTAGGAGAGGTCACCGGTGGCAGAACAGTTGTGGGGCGGTGGCGGCACTGGTGGTGCTGGTGGGAGAGAAAGTTATGTGTGGTGAAGGTTGTTGGTTATGGTGGATGTATGAGTTAATATGGTGAGATGTTTGTGATGTTTAATTAATAAGGGTAAAATTGTCAATTAATGTCTTTTTCTTGTGATATGGTATTAATTATGGAAAAAAATAGGATTTTAGGTATAACTTTTGAAGAAAAATTATCTTAGGTATAAGTTTTGAAAACTCGTATTATAAAAGGTACACTACAAGAAATCACGACAAGGGCGACTAAGGAAGGCAACTGATTTCAGCCGCCCTTATAAATTTAGCAACTAAGAACAGTCGCCCGGACTTGGTAGCAAGGTTTAGTCGCATTTGGCGACGGGTCATAGTCACCAAATTTGGCGACTGTATTTTTTTAAAGCGGGCGACTGATAACAGTCGCCAATTTGGCGACTGATATTCCACTTCAGTTGCCAAATTGGCGACTTTTATCAGTCGCCATTTAGTGGCCACGTCATTTTTATTGTTGTCAATTGGCGACCGTTATCAGTCGCCAATCTGTCGCCATGTTGAATTTCATATCAGAAGGTTGGCGACTGATATCCGTCGCCAATTACCATTTTCAGTCGCCAACTTTACATGTTTTTTAGCCTCAAAATCGTTTTTGACCTAGCCAAATACGTAAAAACCTGCAAAGAAACCAACAACACCAGCAGACAACACAAGGAAAGCAAAACACGTCCAAATTTTATACATAAGATCAAGTTTCATACACACAAGTTTTATAACCTCGATCACGGCCATTGTAGCACAACTCAAAGATATCCTTTAATATGCCATAATATTCATTGCCATAAAGAGATGGAATAGTAACGCCGTAGTTGCATCTAGCCTTACTTTTCCCGTAGTCAAATGTTTAAAACTTAAACCCATTAACTGAATATCGATTCCACGTCACAACCTTTCGAGAAGGACCCAAAGTCAAGCTTCTTATCACATCATCTTGGATATTTAGCTCAAATACATGCTTCCGAATCTAGGCTTGAAAATGATCCTCATGTTTACTCCAAACATCATCTCTGTTCACATTAGGGTGTTCTTTAATGAAATCTGTCACAAATTGCGCTGCATATGGCTCCAAAACCTCACAATTAGATAGCACATAAAGGTGGGCACGGCTATACTCCTTGTCATCCAGAAATCTTGTTCCCCCAACTGATGAACACCCTTCATCATCTTGCATTTGGAAACACTTGGGTATACTTTTGTCTAGTTTATCCGCTTCATCAATATTCAAGTTTGTGCTTTGGTCTCAATATGTTTTTCAAAGTAAAGAGAGCAAAAATTGGCAATCTCTTCCGTTAGGTAGGCATTGCATATAGGACCTTCCACACGAGCTTTATTACCAATTTTTTTCTTCACATGATTAAGAAACCTTTCGAGAGGATACATCGACCTATATTGGACGGGTCCACCAACTTTAGCTTCATATGGAAAATGGATAGGTAGATGCTCCATCGAATTGAAAAAAGAAGGCGGAAATATCATCTCAAGTTTACACAAAATTTCTGGTATTTGGTCCTCTAGACGAATCATGTCGTCAATTAATATCGTGGAGGAACATAAATCTCTAAAAAACTAACTTATTTCTGTAACTGCATTCCAAACGGTAGCCGGGAGTAAATTTTTAAAAGCCACGGGTAATAAGCGCTCGATTAAAACATGACAATCATGACATTTCAACCCTTTCAACTTCAGTTCCTTCAAATAAACACAACGGCTCAAATCGGAGGCATATCCATCGGGAAACTTCAAGTTCGCACAATACCTTTCTTTGAGCTTTGTCAAGAGCAAATATGGCTTTTGGTTTAGCCCCATCCTTACGAATATGAAGTTTAGGACGATCACAAAACTTCTTCAATTCTATTCTTGAATTAAAATTATCACATGTCTTTCCTTTTACATCCATAGTCGTTTGAATAGGTAGCTCAAAGAAGTTCTTCTCTATGTGAATCACATCCAAATTGTGTCTGATCAACATTGTTTTCCAGTAGGGAAGCTCCCATAAAATACTTCTTTTAAACCAACCATTCTTTTTCTTTTTCAACTCTTTAAACTCTCCTTTAGTCCCATCGACGGTGGACGGCAAATCACGTACAGCCTCCCATACCTCATTTTCTTGGAGTCGATCCGGAGCATCATCACGCATCTCCTTACCTTTTATGAAAGCTTTCTTGTTTCTTCTATGGATATGTCCATCCGGTAAGAAATATCTATGACAATCAAACCAACTAATCTTTTTGGAATTAGGAAGAGAAAATGCTTTACTCTTATCCATGCAATAAGGGCATGCCTTTCGCCCAGCGGGTTCCCACCCTGATAGCAGACCATATGCAGGAAAATCATTTATAGTCCATAACAGTAAAGCTCTTAGTTGGAAATTTTGCTTCTTAAACAAATTAAATGTTTCCACACCAGCTTCCCACAAATGGTTCAGTTCTTCCACCAACGGTTGTAAATAAACATCCGGATGGTTTTTTGGGTTATCAGGACCGGGAATAAGTAGTAAGAGGAAAATAAATTGTATTTTCAAACAAAGCCAAGGAGATAAGTTGTACGGCGTGGTCATTGATACGTGCATTTTGTATAGTCTTTTTAGCCTATTTCAGCACGTATTTCCATGCACTTTTGTACTGTTTATATAGTATTATGCCCCGAATTGGCTACTTTGGTTCGTTTTGTCCATTTTGTAGAAATGAACGCGAAAGTAGTGGAATCGTACCATTTTCGTCCCTTTTTGCATGCATTTTGAGGAGACGGGATTGTTCAGAGTGAGATCTTGCATTGGGATGCGTGAAGAAATGGTCTACGGAGCAGTCGGTCACGAGTTTGAGCTGTCTTGGAGGAAGAATACTCGATCAAGCTGTTTTATCACTCGATCGAGTGGTTTCTATGGCATTGGTTGGTCGATCGAGTAGTATTGTACTCTATCAAGAAGAGCTGGAATTAGGGGTTACTCGATCGAGTAACATTTTGGTCGAACGAGTAGATTACTTGAAGAGTTACTTGATCGAGTTGTTTCAGACTACTCGATCGAGTGGTTTTGGCTGTCATGGGCTTTAATTAGCCCGTGAGTGTGTTTTAGATTTTGGACTTAGTTTATTTTCTATTTAAACGCAACATAACTAGGTCATTAGCATCTAATCTAATCTAATCTATTCATTATTCAGTTTTTCATCTATCATTTCCAACATTGCGTTGCTTTCTCTCTTTCACTGTAACTTTGCTTTCGGGGTTATTTTGCTCGGATTTGTTTGTTCTTTACGCCGGATTCTTGCGATTGTAATCTCTTTCTCCCTTTTTAATATTAATCTTTCTTTTATTCATCTTAATTACTTGTTTAGTTCCTTTAATTTTCTGCCCTAATTACTTTTATGCATTTTAATTATTATTTCACCTTGCTTTATATTAGTTATTTCAATATTGTTATTATTGACAACATTAGCGATATGAGTAGCTAAATCTTTTCATGTTGGGATTAAGGGATCTACGGTAGAAATGTGACGATGTAGTAGATAGGTTAGATGAATTAATTTTGAGACTCTGTCCCCATAGAAATATATTTCTATTTACCGACTTAGTTGAGTGCACGCTTCTGAGTCACCCTTTTAATCTGGTTAAATTTAATCCTGGATCGGAAGATTGGACTAAATAGACCTGTTATGAACAGTAGACTAACCTGACGAGGACGGAAGTTAAGTTAGTGGTAATTTAGGATAGAAACTGGACCAGAAGGACCTTTCCATATCCGTCTCGCAGTAATTTATCTAAGTTATTTACAGTTGAGTCATTGGACTACCGTAGTGAACCGAAATCCAAACATGTCCCCTCTCTATTGATAGTTTAATTTATTCTCATTTTCTGTCTTTATTGCTCTTTCCTTGCTTCTCTTTCTTTAAACCCTTTTAGTTTAGAAAACCAAATACAAAACCCCCCCCTTTTGTGACCAAATAGACAGACCTCTTACACATATCTTGCCTCCCTGAGGAGATCGACCTGACTTCCCTAGCTATATAGTTAGTTTAGTTAGTTATTTTTGATAGGTATACGACAGCCCTGTCAGTCATTACGGGCCAACACGAGTAAGATCTACCAAACTGACCAAAAGGGTCAAACCCATCCGTACACAAGCCAAGTCTCACATTGCGAGGTTCCTTGGCAAAATCATGATATAACCAATCGAAACGCTTCCACTCCTCTCCGTCACTCGGATGACACATCTTTCCTGGTGTATGAGGATTTTCTTTGTGCCATCTCATTTGGTTGGCAATATTTTTCGTGGCATACATTCTTTGAAGTCTTGGAGCTAAGGGAAAATAAATTAATGTGTTTAATGATATTGGTTTCTTTCTCGTTCCACTCCTCTTATTACCCTTCTTCCCCTTCAAAACAATATTTCCCTCACTTGTTTAATATCTATTCCTTTGACATTTCTTACATTTGTCAAGCAAATTAAAGCATCATCTTTCCGAAAAAGCATACATCCTTTAGGACATTCATCAATCTTTTCATGTGGAAGCTGAAGACCTTTAACCACTTTCTTGGTATTGTAGAAGTTTCGGGTCATAATGTTATTATCGGGTATAACATCCTCAACCAAAGTAGCAATACTATCAAAGGCTTTAAATGGCATATTAAACTCATATTTTTAAGTAACTATCCTAGATACAACTTGTAACAATGTCATTCTGCTCCCCTCATATAAGGTTTTTTCGGAAGCACTTAGCATGTCAAAAAAGGCTTTTGCTTTTGGGTTTGGTAGTTTTTCATCAATCGTTGGTACACGGTCGTCATTAATGAAAGTATTAGACTCAAAGGCATCAAGTACCATATCTCTATATGGGTTCTCATTTTGTTGGATTTGAGGCTGTTCGGGATCAGGAGAACATTGTTCTCCATGGGAGATCCAATTGTAGTAGTTTGGAAAAAAAAAACACATTTGTAATACGATGCTCTTCTACTTCAATGTCAAGTTAATATTTTAAGTTTTTGCATTTCGTTAAAGGACACCTAAGTTTATGTTGTTCCAAATCATATGAATCTTGACATCTAGCAAATTCAATAAATCCACGAACTCCCTTTACAAATCTAGCAATAGGACGTTTCTTCTTATCTACTCTTTCTTCGTACATTCAGCTACGTTCAGATCTCTTCATTTTAATCTAGACAATATATAGTAAACTAACCATTTTAAATAATATTTCAACAAAAAATTCTAACTTTAAAATTGTACTAACTTATCACATTACAGTACTTCAACAATAGTTATCTCATCCTCCATATTATACTAACTTCAAGATTTCAATTGGGTCCTTATCACTCCAACCTAAACCCATCAATGTACGTTTCAAGTCACTAGCAAACACACATTTGTGATTTATTATTGAGAAAAAAAAATCGGCAGCAATTCCCCTTAGTTCTCCAAATACACAATGTGAAATAAATTTATATTCCATATATGTATTCAGAGAATTGCTTCTAATGACTAATACTTGAATGGGTACTAGGTCATTCTTAAACAAGTTATCAAAAATGTAAATAAAATTTTGAAAAATGCAATTTATACGTGATGCACATTCTAACTTAATTTCGTCAATTATAAGGCAAATTTGTGTTATAACTAAAGTATGAAAAAATTTGACAATACTAACATTATTCTAATCAACAACTAACTAAACTCTATTCCAAGATCATTATCAATAACATTGCTAAAACTACACTAACATTAACAACAACTTACTACCTTCAACAATACTAACACTATACTACCTTCAACAATACTAACACTATACTACCTTCAATATTACTAAAACTAAGTTACTGCCCTCAATAATACTAATATTATCAAGATAACCTTCAATTACATCCCCTTATCATATGATATTAGCAATTTAACAAAACCCCCAATTTCTAACCCTAACTACAATTAATTAAGAAAAATGCTAATTAAATTACAACTACATACTTAATTGCAACAAGAGTTGAAATATGGGCATGTCATTTTTGTGATCAATTAAAGGGAAAATGCTAATGACAATCCAAGAAAGAAATTACTTAAGCAAAGAACATCAAAACATAGCATTTCTGTTTTGATTTCAGATTTATGGTCATTTTGTTTGCTCCATATCTTGAGTTTTACTTGGCTAAAAATTATGTTCTTTATATGTATAAAATTTTGAGATTGTCATCTTGCTCATGGAATTAGAATGGTCAAGTTTCACAGAGTATATTTTGCCCAACAAGCTCTCAAAGACTGGCACGATTTGTTGTTTCAGTTGTAGCAGTTCTGACCTGTCAGTACTAAATGGATCATATCTCCAAAATCAGGAAACATCTTGGGGTAATTCATTTTGGAGGTGGTAACTCACTCAATTAGCTTTCTTTTGATATATGGCTCACATAGTGGTTCAACCTGAGCATAGAGATATGAATTCTCAAATTTTCTGCTGGAACACGGCTGGATTCTGATTATTTCAGGCCTGACCTGCTAGTACTATAGGTCTGATTCCAGAATGCTATTGGAACGGTCTGGCTGACACTTGTATGCAACAAGGGCTTTTCAGGTTATCTTGTAAGCCTTAAGGTGCACATTCAAGGATGGTAAATGATCATATGATGGCCCTAAGAAGGTATGAAGCAAAGTCTAGGTGAAAGAAGGCCTTTTTGAAGTGATAAATGCTACCAACATAAGCTGAGCATATGAAAGCGACATCATAGTGGTCCTGTTTTTGGACTCTTGCTCTTTCTTCTACTATTGCAGCTGCACCTGTCCTTGACCTCGACAAATACTGAATTCTACACCTTATTTCAGAAACCTTGAGCTGGCAAATGAACCTCACCAACTGTCCTACACTTGAGGATAAAAGGGGAGGCCTTAAAACAACCAATGACATCTCACCTTGCTCTCCAAGTTTTATTTTAGTTTATTCCATATTAAAAGCATTGTATATTTTAATTCTTAGCCCTTGGATGATGCTAGGTCATCCTTTGATGGCACTTCTACCCTTAGATTTCCTACTTATGTTTGCCTATTTAAAGGCCTCATTCTCGATTGTAAAGGACAAAATTTGATGAATGAAAAAACCTTGCTATGTGCAAAAACCCCTCTTCCTTTGTGGAGCTTACTACCTTTGTGGAGTAACCTTAATCATCTGTTACTAGAATATCCCTCACAAACAAGCCTCACATTCTCCCTGTTTGCCCTTTGTTCAATTTCGTTAATATCAGAATTTGTTGTTCATATTGCTCTTGTGTTTAGACCAATTGAAATCATCATAAGATTGCATAATATGTGATTCATTAATAGGCATCACTCATGTTTAATTACAACTGCACACACAAATTAAACAAAAAAAATTAAGGATTGAAGTAAATAAATCAATTTGAGTCAAAAACAAACCTTTACAAAAAAAGAAGAATAAGGAAGGAAAGTCTGGTGTCGGTGGTGATGTGGCGCCTACGGTGGATGGGTTGCCTCTCTGGTGGTGGTTTTGGGTGGTGGTGGCGTCGGGTGTGTGTGTTGCATTTTTTTTTGTTTTGGGTGGAATGCAAATAACGGGTGAAATGAAGGAAGGAGATGAAAAAAATTCTTAATCAGAGAATTGGCAACCGTCATCAGTCGCCAATTTGGCGACCGTTTGCAGTCGTCCAGTTTGGCGACTTTTTTCCGTCGCCCTTGGATTTCATACGGATTTTGGGATAAGATTCCATAGTCGCCAAATTGGCGACTGTTTTCGGTCGCGCGCTTTTTTTTTCTATCGCCAAATTGGCGACTAGACTTACAGTTGCCTACTTTAGTTGCCTATAAGTTATCAATTTACCCTTAAAAAAATAAAAGATTGTGAAGGCATTAAGTGATGAGTAGCCAACATAAAATTCAATGAAAAAACAAAAGATTGTGAAGATAATAAGTGATGAACATGGAAAGGGTATACAAGATGCTAATAAATTTTTCACAAAATGTTGGCCTAAAAAGTTGATGTAGTAATGGTGGGTTTTATTGTTGAACCCACTTCAAACAATATTTATAATCTCAACTACTATGTAGCGAGTGGTCGAGATCGAACATGAAGATGATGTGGAGTTGTACTTAATATGTTTAAGCCTAAGTTTAATAAAAAAAAGTAAGGGAGTTGGTGAAATCAATTAGACTAAAGTTAGAGCAATTAAAAGCAAGTAGACTATGATAACGGGATGTAAACATTTGATAAAAGTTAGGGTCATCGGGTTCGCCTAAGCAAGTCCAGCTAAGTATGGGTATTAATGGGTTCTTTGGTAATTGGTGAGGCTGTCGCAACCCTATCAAAAATAAACTTAACCGGCTCTAATTAATGCAGCAAAGGTAAGTCAGGTGTCGTACTCCACAGGGAGGCGGTCACTATCTACGTGTTATTTAGTCTGTCTACGGTCAGAAAATGGGGGTATTGATTGAGTTGTTTTGACTAAACTAATGAACTGAATTAAAAACAATAAGAGAAATAACAATCAAAAATAGCAAGGATGAAAGAGAGTGTGATTAAATAAAGAGAAAGATGCCAGGATATCGGTTCACCATGATATTACACAAATCAGCTAAAGGTAAGGTCAGTTAGTCTGACGTGAGAAGGGTAGTGGAAAGGTCCTTCCGGTCCGCTATCCGCCCTAGATTCTTCCTAAATAGCTTCCACTCTGATTAGGGTAGTCTATTGTTCATAACAGGTCTATTCATTCCAATCTTCCGATCTAGGTCTGAATTTAACCAAGTTAATTAATTCAGTTGCGTGCACTGAACCTAATAATTACTGTTATATTGCTATAAACAATTCTCACATAAAAAACCTCCTAAACTAATTATCGCATCATTGTTTTACTATTATGGCTCCCCTAATACTAGCATTAAGGAATTTAATTACTCATAACGATAAATAAAACTATAATAAACATGGTGTTAAGATGATAAAGGGGAAACAACATAAACTAAATGAAAGTAATTAAGACACAAGAGATAAGAAATTAATTGTTGAAAACGAGAATTAAATTGAATAAAGGAGAGTAACGAAAATACACAATTCGAGATCCGAAAAATAAAAGCAAAGCAACGTTGAACAAGAGTCTGAGTACTGAAATTAATGAATAAAAACTCCCTCCTTAAACCTAATTAAGAGTCTCCTATTTATGGAAAAGATATTTTATTAACCTAAACACGATACTTAAGATATTAAGTTAATAAGTTCACGCAAGAAAATCTCGCGTCAGATCTGAAAGTGTTCGATCGAGCACCTTCAAACTTCTCGATCGAACATCTTCCAACCAGAACCTCTCGATCGCGTACAAGAACTATGGTCCATTTGGTTTTGTTACTCGTCGTCAAAAGTTACCTTGACCAAAACAATATTTATAACTGCAAAAACTACTCTACTCTTAGTAAAGATGTAAGTAAAGGTCGGATCCCAAGGGACGGGTATTGATGTAGGATTTTCGATTGCAAATGGTTGTGTCTAAGGGTGTCACAAATTGGGTTGAGATAGGAGATCAACTAAACTAATCAACAATGTAAATAAAGTAATGAAAACAAGCAAGATGATTAAAATGAGTTGTAAATAATTGATTAAAAGCACTAGGGTGTCATGGGTTGATAGAGGATTCATGGGATTTGATCATAGAAACATGTTCTCAACTAGATGCAAGCAATTATTGTTGTGATGGGATCGAGTTAGTGTATATCTTACAATCCCTAAGAAGGTTTGGGCCCCGGAGCCGAATCGATTAGATTGTATAACACCTACAAGTCGACTTATTAATCCTTCATATCCAACTATATGCATGGTCTAATGAGACTCGAGTTGGTTTATGTCTTACAAGTCTCATTGACAAGATAAGTGATGGGTAAAAAAATGCAAGGATTTATAGGCTCGCATTTCATCAAACATAACATGTGCATAAGTTAGAATCACAACAAGCAAGCAAATTAATTATGCAAACATATTAGATTAAGCATGAATCAATCCCCATGTTGGTTTCCCCTAATTTCCCATTAACTCTAGTTAAGGAAACTACTCACTCATTATAAGGTTTAACATGCTAACAAGGTTGTCAATCATACTAGCAAGGCAAAACATGATGAACAAATGAAGATGATTAACAATAATTAAAAAGGATTAAGGGAGAATTATACCTATAGAGATGATTCCAAATAATAAAGCAAAGTATAATAGAAGTACTTGATGATTGATGGAAGGTTGTCAATCCTCCAAATAAATCCAAATAATCTTCTAATTACACAAAATAAATGATGAACAATAGAGAAATTAAGGAACGATTAAGAAATGAGATTTGTATTAATGCTAAATTAAGAATTGATTACAAGATTAAGAGAGTATTAAGACTTGATTAAGATAAGATTAAGATGATATTAAGATGACATGCTAATCTAGGTAGTACAATGGGGTATTTATACTAGAGATTAGGTACAAGGATTAGGGTTACTAAGGGCTTAAATGACTATTATGACCCTTAAGAAAAGTTGAGGAAGTGCTCCTCTCCGTTTTGGTAGTCTCCAGGAAATCTGCTCGTCCCGAGCGTCTAGGCAGTAGGGACGGTGGGTTCTTTTAGGGAATCCGAGCGGATCAGGGGAGAGATGCTCGGATTTGTTGGCCTCAAGACGAGCGTCTTGGCATCGGGACGCTCGGATTCTGGGTCAGCACTTCTCTTTTCTTCTTTCCTCAACAATCCTCGGGGATCTTGTTTGGGATGCAAGGATCCTTTCATCATTGCCCAATCTACTTTATTATCTACATAGGCTTTCTAGTATCGTCTTCCCTTTAATGCTTGGTCATTGAATTTGATCAGTTTAGCTCCATTTTGCCATAAAAATGCAAGGTTTGCACACCTTTTCTACCAAGGGAACAAAACCTCAAAGAATATGCAAAACGGGAAACTAAAGATAGTAAATGACCCAATTATGCACTAAAAAGCATAGGAACGAGGCTAATTCGAGGACTAAACATGCTTAAATATGAGTCACATCAAACTACTCGATCGAGGAACACCAAATAGGCACCTCTCGATCGAACACAGCAGGCGTTCGATCGAGGACTGTTCACCATCCAAAAGGTCTCGATCGAACAACTAAGCCAGCAAAAGTTATCGATCGAGTCAACTGCCATATAAGCAGCCATAGCACGTTTGATTTAGCTTGCACGATGACTTCTCGCATCCCAACACAGTACTATTCTCGCTGCAATTCTTCTATCTCCTAAATGCGAGCTAAAGAGACACTAAAAGGCTCAATTCTGCTTCTTTCAGGTCCGTTCCTTCAATTAGAGCCAAACGAAGCAAATTAGACTATCTGGGGCATTTCGTAGCTTAAAACTACGGGAATAGCATAGAAATACGTGAAAATAAGACTTAAAAAGACTATATAAAATGCACGCATCAAATCTCCGCAAATCAAACCTTTGCTTGTCCCCAAACAAACTATATGCAACTAACTAATAGAACGGAATAAAAACTCAGAGCCAGCTACAAATCGTCCACTCAAACCAATTTAATGCAAGCAAACTAACACTTATAGGAAAAGTTGTCAAATGAAAACGAGTTATAAGATGTTTATAATAAAGCTGAACCGTCGACTTTGCAAGACCTTCAAAAATGGACTCTCACGGGCCACTATTCTCTCATGAAGCAAGTATATGTAAGAGAGAAAGAAAAGTATAGTCGCTCACCTAGACCACGACCAACATAAACATGCATGCAATCTAGTATGATAGACAATTCTAGCTACCGTACACATACATTTCAACCAAACAAGGTCCTATCAAAGCCGAGTGCTTACAAAAAGTTTGGAAAAGTGAGGTAATGGGTAAGAAGGGGCAAAACATTTTTGGGAATGTGAGGGTATAAGTCAAGCTAGTATCCTAACAAAACCAAATGAACCATATCCGCTTCTAAACCAACTAAAAAATTGAGCACAAATGCCTTTGATTCGGCATAAAAACTCACTAAACCAAATAACCAACAACTCCTCATAAGATATAATAAGAATATATGAGCAAAACCGACATCTTTCAAATCTTTTTCATATTTTCTTTTTTTTTTCTCTTTGGTTTTTTTCTGTTTTTTTTCTCTTTCTTCTTCTCATTTGACTTCTTTTTTTTCAATTTCCTCATTTTCATTTTCTTTCAATTATTCTCCTTCTCCATATTACCAACTCCCAACTTTCAATGCAAACCAAATTCGGCATGATAAACGATATACTGCAAAAATAATCTAAACTACCTTGACAAGGCAGGCTATGTTTGGATGTAGTTAAGGGGTCAAAAGGCAAATTTGGCTAAATGTGAAGTTAATGGTTAAAATGGAAGAAACGGGTTTTTAAGGACCCCCTGCATGTGACACAAACTACTAACCCGAATGTATGCAGGCAAAAAGAAATTGAATTTCATACTTGTGCAATTTAATGTTACATGTTATGCAAGGAGTAAGTACTCACAATCCTACATGAAACTGGTCATAGATGTCACCAGTTTTAAGGCTCTAAAAAACTTAGAAAATATGAGTAGGTTGCCAAAATTTCAGGTCAAGTCTATTCGTTCAGCTAAATTTTAACATAAACTTGTAGATTATGCAATAAGACAATGCTAAAAGATATTAGTTTATGGAAGACTTAAGCAAAAGGACTAAATGCAGTACACTTTTATCTTTGAAATACACCGTTCTGACTCAACCTAAATGCAAAAATAAACGTGAATTTTTTTTTGATTTTTTCGAATTTTTTTTTATTATTTTATGGTTTTTGATTTTTTTTAATTGAAAAACAATGCATACGAAAGTGCAATAACCGTTAAACATAAATGCAATAAAAACAATATGCAGACACCAGATATAGATGCAAATACCCTCCCCAAACCAAACTGTACAATGCCCTCATTGTACCTAAAAATAAGAAAAGGAAATGCAAACTGAAAAGAAGAGTGAAGCTTCGAAAAACATATAAGAACATGTGAAGTAGGGACTTCCCCAAACCAGCCAGCAACAAGAGAGGTCGCTAATAGCTTCATAACAACGTCACTGGAAGCGAATCAAAACAAGCGAACTCGATCGAGAGAGCAAAGTACTCGATCGAGTAGAATGGGACCGCGTAAATGCTCAATCGAGGGAAGAAAAGTACTCGATCGAGAGGTCATCTTCTAGGGGTGCCAGATCAAGAAGGTTAAGTTCTCGATCGAGTGGTTATCTATGCACGAACTCCTAGGAGCCAATTGAGGCACCCGCAAACACGCAACAAACGACCCACAAAACTAATAAAATAAGTCTAAACGTTCCAGTCTATCGTTTGAAAACCAATTATTAAACGCCCAACAAAAACTGAAATGTTTGAAAAATCAACTGAAAAGTCTTAAACTCCGGGTTGCCTCCCGGTCAGCGCTAGATTCAGATAGGTCCCAGCTCGACCTTCTCCTCATCATCTTCCCAAGTAGCTAATTTTTCCACAACAAGGCTTCTGACTAAATGAAGTTCCCTCGGCGTTCATGAGCTTGACTTTAGTCCTCCATACCATCGCATCAACCGAAGGACATCAATTTCTTGCAGCGCCATTGCCTCCATCTTTGGCTTCCTCGCACGCTTTCTTCTTATGCGGCATAGCCTCGTCCAAACCTCCACCCGGGTCATCAATTCTTACCATTCCAGTCTCCAAATTCAACGTACCATGCCCGCCTCCTGGGTCTTTCAACCTGTCAAGACCTGTAGAAGGAGTAACAGAGAGATATTCCTCCAACTTGCTCCCAAACTGGGGCGGAGGTGTCAAATCAACAACAATATGTGACGCAACAGAGCGATCAGAAGGAACCCCATCGGGTTCTACAGAAGGGATAACATTACAGGGCATGACTTGCATAGGTGCCCTGCGTATATTAGACTGGGTAAAAACCAAGTCTTCCCCTCCTACCTGAAAGGTAAGTGTCCTGGCCCCGATGTCTACAATTGCACCAACAGTGTGCAAAACGGTCTCCCTAAGATAATTGGGGTATGGGTGTCTTCGGGTATGTCTAAGACAACAAAGTCGACGGGAATAAAGAACCTCTCGATCCTAACAGGTACATCTTCTAAAACTCCTAAAGGCCGTGATAAAGAACAGTCGACCATCTGAACGGTCATGCTAGTACACTGAAACTTGGTCAAACCCAATCTCTTAGCAAGAGATAAAGGTAAGACACTGACACTAGCACCTAAGTCACATAAAGCATTGTCGATCAGGTGGGTCCCTATATGACATGGTACAGAAAAACTACCCGGGTCAGCCAATTTTGGTGGAGTCTTATTCTGAAGGAGTGCGGAGCACTCCTCAGTCAAAGCCTCCGTTTCACCTTCATGTACATTCCTCTTACGTAACAGAATTTCTTTCATAAATTTTGAGTAAGAGGATACATGGGTGAGTAACTCGTCAAACGGAATATTAACTTTAAGACTTTTCAAAAGATCGACAAACCTGCCGAATTTTTGTTCCGCCTTTGTCCTCCAAAGTCGCCATGGAAATGGAACTTGAGGCTTATAGGCATTATCCTTATTAGCATATTTATCATGCAAATTGGATTTAGACGACAAATTAACTCTTTCAGCATCAATTGTGCTCGATCGAGTGACATCACCACTCGATCGAGAGCTTTTCTTAGCATTTTTGCTCGATCGAGCAGTGTGGGATGCTCGATCGAGAGACTTGTTTTCTTCACTGCTCGATCGACCACTTCCATCTCCTCAATCGAGCACTTCTTCAGTAAATTCACTTATTCGACCATCAGAAACTGGTCGATCGAGTACAGAACGTGAATTAATCACTTTTTCGTCAAAAGACGCCTTTTTATGAACAGTCGCTTCAATCCTCGGGTCTGACAATTCAAGATTCTCAATAGGCAACTCAAGTCCTTCATAGGGAGGACCGCTCCTGGTATGAACAACATATACCATCTCAGGTTGCCTAAAAGTTTGCTCGACAATTACCTGAGCCAAATGAGTCTCAAGTCTCTTTATAACGGTATCTTTAGCTTGCATAATCCCTTGCGCTTGCAGTGCAAGAGTCTTTACTATAGATGTCAATTCAGTAATCTCTTCATTCTCTTTAGCAGTGGGAGGGGTTTTTTGTTATGGCGGCCAAACAAATGGAGGCTTTTGATAACCTCGTTGCTGAAACGGATGTGGTGGCACATGTGTCGGTTGTTGCGAAGGTGGGGGTAAAGTTTGGCTAAGCCCCACTGTGGTTGCCATAGAAATGACTACCTTGTCTATGGTGCTTAAACGCATAGACTTCGTCGTTCTCCGCCATACAAATAACAGCATTGTGCCCCGCAACACAACATCTCCCACAGTAGACCACTTGTTGTGCCATAGTATGAAACTGAGGTGGACCACCCCAAGATTGTCTACTCTCCAACTTGTCAAATCTTGCATTCTGAGCTTCAAATTGTGATATAATTCTAGAGACGTTAGACATCTTGGTAGAAGAATCAAAGGCACTCAAGCCTTCCCTTTGACGCTTTTCTCCAAAAATCCTGTCTAAGTAGGACTTGTAGGACCTATTAGAATAAAACTAGAAGAAAAGATAAGAACTGCCTCAAGGAATAAATTCCTTGAGGCTAAAGACAGACAAAAATAAAGCAAGTAAATAAACTAGTTGCCTCCCCCTCAACGGCGCCAAAATTTGACGAGGCTGTCGCAACTCTATAAAAAATAAACCTAATCGGCTCTAACTAATGCAGCAGAGGTAAGTCGGGTATCATACTCCACAGGGAGGCGGTCACTGTCTACTTGTTATTTAGTCTGTCTACGGTCACAAGATAAGGGTATTGATTGAGTTGTTTTGACTAAACTAATGAACTGAATTAAAAAATTAACAGAAACAACAATCAAAAATAGCAAGGATGAAAGAGAGTGTGATTAAATAAAGAGAAAGATGCCAGGATATCGGTTTACCATGCTATTACACAAATCAGCTAAAGGTAAGGTTAGTCGGTCTGACGTGAGAAGGGTAGTGGAAAGGTCCTTCCGGTCCGCTATCCGCCCTAGATTCTTCCTAAATAGCTTCCGCTCTGATTAGGGTAGTCTATTGTTCAAAAAAGGTCTATTCATTCCAATCTTCCGATCTAGGTCTGAATATAACCAGGTTAATTAATTAAGTTGCATGCACTCAACCTAATCATTACTGTTATATTGCTATAAAATAATTCTCACACCAAAGACATCCTAAACTAATTATCGCATCGTTGTTTTACTATCATGGCTCCCATAATCCTAGCATTAAGGAATTTAGCTACTCATAACGATAAATAAAACTATAACAAACATGGTGTTTAGATGATAAACGGGAAACAACATAAACTAAATGAAAGCAATTAAGAAACAAGAGACAAGAAATTAATTGTTGCAAAAGAGAATTAAATTGAATAAAGGAGAGTAAAGAAATTACACAGTTCGAGATCCGGAAAAGAAAAGCAAAGCAACGTTGAACAAGAGTCCAAGTACTGAAATTAATGAATAAAAAGTCCCTCCTTAAACCTAATTAAGTCTCTCCTATTTATAGGAAAGTTATTTTATTAACCTAAACACGATACTTAAGATATTAAGTTAATAAGTTCACGCAAGAAAATCTCGCGTCAGATCTCAAAGTGTTCGATCGAGCACCTTCAAACTTCTCGATCGAACATCTTCCAACCAGAACCTCTCGATCGAGTACAAGAAATACTCGATCGAGGAACACCAAATAGGCACCTCTCAATCGAACACAGCAGGGGTTTGATCGAGGACTGTTCACTATCCAAAATTTCTCGATCAAGCAACTAAGCCAGCAAAAGCTCTCGATCGAGTCAAATGCCACTGAAGCAGCCATATGACGTTTGATTTCGCTTCCACGACGACTTCACACATCCCAAGATAGTAGTATTCTTGCTCCAATTCTTCCATCTTCTAAATGCGAGCTAAAGGGACAGTAAAGGCTCAATTATGCTTCTTTCAGGTCCATTCCTGCAATTAGAGCCAAACGAACCAAAGTAGACTATTCGGGGCATTTCGTAGCTTAAAACTACGGGAATCGCATAGAAATGCGTGAAAATAAGACTTAAAAAGACTATATAAAATGCACGTGGCCGGACTAAATCTTTTCGGTAACTTGTCGTTAGGAGCACCTAGACCAAAACACAATTTATAACTTCACAAACAACTCTACAATTAGTAAAGAGGCAAGTAAAGGTCGGATCCCAAGGGACGGGAATTGAGATGAGATTTCTATTGAAACTAGTGGTGTCTTAGGGGTGTCACAATTGGGTTGATGTAGAAGGTCACTAAACTAAATAGCAATGAAAGTAAACAAGCAAGATGAATTAAAAGGGTTGTAAACAATTGATAAAAAGCACTAGGGTGTCATGGGGTCATAGGGGAATCATGGGAATTGATCATACAAACATGTTCTCAAATTATAAGCAAGCAATTATTGTTGTGATGGATTGAGTTGGGTTATATCTTATAATCCTAGGAAAGTTTGGGTCCCGGAGCCGAATCGATTAGATTGTACAACACCTACAAGTCGACTTAATCTTCCCTACTCAACAACATGCATGGTCTAATGAGACTCGAGTTGGTTTATGTCTTACAAGTCTCATTGAAAAGATAGGTGATGGGTAAAAAATGCAAGGATTCATAGGCTCCCATTTCATCAAACATAACATGTGCATGAGTTGAGATCAAAACAAGCAAGCAAATAAACCATGAAAGCATATTAATTTAAGCACGAATTATTCACCATGTTGGTTTCCCCTAATTACCCATTAACCCTAGCTAGGTGACTACTCACTCATTATCATGTTGATCATGCTAGCAAGGTTGTCAATCATACCAACAAAGTAAAACATGATGAATAAATGAAAGTAATTAACAATAATTAAAAAGGGATTAAGATGATTATACCTACTAATGATTCCAATAATAAATCAAGAATAAAAGAAGTACTTGATGCTTGATTGAGAGGTTGTCAATCTCCCAATAATAACCCAAATAATCTTCAATTACCCAAAATAAAGGATGAACAAAAGAGAGATTAAGGAAATAAAACTTGTATTAAAACTTGATTAATTGTTGATTACAAAACTAAAGAGAGATTTGATTGATATTAACTACTCTAAGAATTGATAAGAAGAACATGCTCTTCTAATTAGACTAATGGGGTATTTATAGTGGAAATTAGGTGGATGCATTAGGGTTAAATAAGGGCTAAACTAGTAATTACACTTTTTAGATTTGAGCAGGGAAACGCCGGTATTTTTCGAAGGAAGGGCATCTTTCTTTGAAGCTTGAAGAAACGGATTTGTGCTGGACTGGAATCCGTGCGTCTTAGGGATAGGATGGCCGGATTTGTGAGGCTCTGCCTGGGCGTCTTCAAGGGAATCCGAGCGTCTTCTGGGCTTGCTGCCCGGGCGTCTTTGGGAGAAGACGGGCGGATTGTGGAGGTGGAGGACGGGCGTCTTCCAGTCAATCCGCACGGATTGCTGGACAACTTCACTTCTTTCTTCTTTTCTTTCTTTCCTTCATAAAATCCTTGGGAATTTCCTCGGGGATGCAAGGATCCTTTCGCGTCATTGCCAAACTACTATAATATGTACAAAGGCCTTCTAATCTTGTTTCTCCTTGATGCTTGGTCATTGAATTCAATCAATTTAGTCTCATTTTGCCATGAAAATGCAAGGTTTGCACTCCTTTCCTACCAAGGACACAAAACCTCAAAGAATATGCAAAACAAATAACTAAAGACAATAAATGACCCAAATATGCACTAAAAAGCATGGGAACAAGGCTAATTCGGGGACTAAATATGCGCTAATTATGGTCACATCAAATATCCCCAAACCGAACCTTTGCTCGTTCCGAGTAAAGAGGTGACAAAGACTAGGACCATTATTTAAACTAACCTAATAACATAGCCAATATGAGACAATTAGCGGGTCTCACTCCGCCCCTTCAAGTCACAACAAGACAACCATGAGGTAGGATGCCTTCTTGCAAGGCAAGGTGGGTCTTGCCAAAATGGCGACACATCCAAACATTAAGGACACAAAATCAAATAATGGATGCATCTACAAAAGGAATAGCCACTTCCTCATCAAGTGGCGGAGGCACTAAAGGAGAACAAATTTAAGAGCATATAATCCTTCACAAATACTAGTTCAACAAATTACTAAGGCTAAGAGGATGGCACTAAATCCCCTCCAAATGGTGTTAAACTAGACTACTTTCGTCCTCAATTTCCAAATGCTTTCGTCAAGGGCGATCGGATGGTTATGGAATGATGATCCCTATGATGCTATTAGCATATGACATGACAAGTCTCGAATTCTCTACAAAAGTAAAGGTCATGGATCGTCCCAAGCTCGACAAAGTGGCTTGACAAAAAGGCTTTTTGGGAATGAAATGCTCAAATCATTATAAACAAAGGGTGGATATGACTAGTATTCAAAAATTGACCTCATTTAACTTTCACATTTCAAAAATTTAAGATGGGGTTTGTCCCTTCCGGGCTAGTGTCCTTTGCTTTCGACAATCGCTTATTAGGCAACCGGTTAACCTCTAGACAATAGCTTTTCGGGGTGATAGTTACTCTGTCTCTGGGCGGTTGAATTCACAACCGTGTGGGGGCCAAATTCAATGGATCCCTCTCCAAAGCACATCGAAGTGGTACGCCTCCATCAAAACAACTAAATTTCTCAATATTTCAACATTTCATAACAATTGAGGTTTCCTTAGCAATAAATTACTTCCACATAATAAAATTTTCGAAATGAGCACTTCAAACTTATTGATAGAAAGTATTTTTGGGTTGCCTTACCACAAGGTCAATCAAGGTCACCTAGACAAGTTAACCAAGTCCACATCGCATCACGGGGTTGGAATAGGTGACTCACATGCAAACCCTTGACTAGGCTTTGGGTCATGGGTCGAAAGACACTAGTATGACACAATCTAGGGTGTTTTACAACCATTCTAGTAGGCAAAGTCTTAAGTTGAAAAAGTATTTGTAATGGCTTAGTTGCTCTTGTCAAAGTTCTCAATTAGGCACTTTTCAAAATATTTCATCTAAATGCAACTATATGCCATGATGCAACTATTATATACATCCTAATGCAAGTGATTCTACCAACTAATATGACATATAAACTAAATGCAAGTCCTAAGTTCACATTGTTATACCTCATCAATCAAAATAAAGCCACATAGTCATTAACATAAAGAGGAAAAAGGAGATTGGGAAGATCATACCATGCGGTCTTCAATATCCTCATGTCTCGGATGTGGCGTAGTCGATCAATGTGAACAAGGATAGAACAAACACAATATATACAATATATACATGACTACACTACAAAGGAAAAGAACTTGTTTTTGGTTTTTCAATTTTCAAATTTTTATGATTTTTCGAAATTTTTCAATTTTTTTGGATTTTTGAATGAAAGTTAAGTTAGAATTCCCCATCCCCACACTAATATGGGCATTGTCCTCAATGGCCAAAATGATGGGAAATTATGCAAACATGATGCATGATTTCTACACTAAATGCAAGCTACACTAATCTACACTACATGATGCATGGTTTTTGTTTATGACGGAGAGGATAATTTAAATTACCTCCCGTTGTGTATGCATGTGCTTCCCCAAACCGAGTTAGACATTATTGCTAATGTCCTAAGGATGGGTGTAGTTCATGCACACACTATGCAATGCATGAAACTAATTTGTCATTTTGGATTTTGAAAGGTGGGAACAATAAAATGAGAACACCTCAATGGGGCCGAGGTGTTAGTCCTCTATGGTGCTAGGACTACTCCAACAATGATCAAGATAAATAATTAAAACAAAGAAAGAAGTAGAACAAACCTCGAGAGGGTAGGAGCCTCCAAAGCTTGCTAATCTTCCATCATATCATCACTATCATCACCTTCCTCATTAGAAGTGGACTCATCGCCACTTTCTTCTTCACTTTCTTGTTCACCTTTCTCATCATCCTCTTCTCCTTCTTCACTAGCTTCCTCATCAATATTATCATCAACCTCTTCATTACCGACAACCTCATTATCACCCGGAGCAACCCTAGATGCACTCGGAAAGAAGACTTCCCTATCCGCCCAACTAGGCAAAGGAAATGAAGGATCAAGTAGTACTTGCCTAGCTAAGTGTAGGAGGGGTGGATATTGAGCTAAGTAAGCATCTTTCCGGTCCTCGAAGGCTTGCTTGTGCATCTCTTGCATAAGAAGAGTCAAGTAATCATTTCTTGCTTCAACACCTTCGGGCTTGAACTCTTGGTACTCGAAAGGATAGGGTGGTGTGACAATGGAAGAGGAGGGCATTTCAAGTTCACCCTTTTGTTGTCGGATAATGTATTCGGCCTCTTTTGATAGGGGAAGTAGATAGTTGGTCCGGTGGACACTTAAACGACAAATCTTCGAAGGCAAAGTAAAAGATCTAGCCTCACTTGTGAGCCATCCATACTTGGTGTCAAGAGGGTTATGAGAGACCCACTTGTACTTGTTCATCATAGTATCAATATCAATGAGATGACCACCCTTCTTTGCTACATACTTGTTATCTTTGTTGAAGTTCGGATCAAAGTATTTAGCTAAAATAGTGACTAGACCTCCATTCACAATAACGGTAGTGCCTTGCTTCCCACAATCAATGTTTAGCCATCTATCCACCAAAAGCCTTAGAGAGTTGAAAGGCTTGGTGTGTTCCCTTCCAATGTTCAAAGCCGACTCAAGAAGAACAAAATCGAGTTTGGTGAAATGGTTGGTGTCTTTTCTTGCAATGATGGTGTTTCCTCTGACCTTGTGCCACACTCTAATGCCCGGATGGTGGACTAAAAGAGCACGACTAGCATGAAAGCTCTCAAATTTCCTTCCGGAAATTGCCTCCCAAAGAGGAGCGGGGTCATATTTGCCAACATTCTTGAAATAACTTGGTGAATCACTAAGACCCAAAGCTTTACCCATTTCCTCAAAGGAGATGCGCCTACTAACATTAGCTAGGCGGAACTCGATGTTTTCCATAGTCTCAACCTTGATAACTTTCAAAGAACTCAAAAATTCTAAGGTAAGGGAGGGGTATGTCAATTCTTTTGACTCAAACAATTTTTCCAACCCCATGGCTTTAAATAAGGCTCTATTTTGCTCAAGGACACCCAAATTATCTAAGGCATCTTCACAAATAAACTTGGTGGATAAAAATGCTTTTCTAGCATACTTGGCAAAAGTGTCCCTATGGGATTTGGAAATGAAAATTACCTCCGGATAGTTCGAAAGTTGATCAATTTCCAGAGTAGTAGATGTTGTTGCTCCCATGGGAGGTTGTTGTTGTTGCACTTCCAAGTTTGGGCTAGCTACCACCATAGCCAATCCTTTCTTTGCTTGAAGACTCTTTTGCCTTGATGAAAGTGTCTTTGCCTTTGGTGCCTTTGCCTTTGTTGCTTTTGTTGCTCCCTTAGTCCTTGCCATTGATGAATAAACCAAGAAAAGAGTGAAAAATCTTCAATTTCTAGTGCACCCAAATCGATTTAAAGATGAAAGGCTTTGCCTTTATGAATTCAAAAATCGACTCAAAGGTTGAAGATTTTGTGCTTGGTTTTGATTTTTGTTGAAAGAGGAGTGATTAATTTGTTGTTAAAAGGATGTTTTGATTTGATTTTGGTGAATGTTGTTGAGGAATCTTGTTTTTGTGATGGAGAGTATGAGGGTTTTGGAGTTATGGGGTTTATAGGTAGTGTTATGAATGAAGAAATGAAGAAATGAATGTGGGAGGGGGTTTATAATAAACCCGAAAAATTTGAAATGCAGGGGGAAGACGGGCGGATTTCCTTCGGGACGCCCGGATTCTGCCTGTTCTGGGTTTCAGAAATCTCGCCTAAAGACGGGCAGATTTGAATAAAGACGGGCGGATTTGAAAATGCGGGACGGGCGTCTTTCAGAGAAGACGGGCGGATTCCTTTACAGGGATTTTTCTTGTTTTCTCAGCCAAAAAGACGGGCGTCTTTCCTTTCAGGACGGGCGTCTTTCTGAAGACGGGCGGATTCTCTTGCAGCACGCTCGGATTTGTTGACTGTCAGAAATTTCAAAAATTCAGCTCATGATGGACGGGCGTCTTCTACCCAATATGCCCGGATTGCCTGAAGATGGGCGGATTCTCTTGAATCCGCTCGGATTCGACCCCTTTTACCCGGATTCAGTTCCATCCGTGTACTATGCATATCCTTTGTCATTCTTCCATTCTTCTTCATATCTCGTGTTCTTCATTGTGGGGGCACTACTAAGGCATGGATAGCCTAGGCAATTGCTATCCCCACACTAAGCTAAAGCACTACACATTAATTGAAATCATTAGTCCCTCCCTCACTTCTCTCAAACATGACAATTATCTTGATCAAAGTATAAAAATCCAAAAATAACAAAAATGTAATATAAGAATTGAAATGCGAGTTAGGGAGTTAGAAATATTTACAAATGGTGGTTTAGGGAGGACTCCACCAAACTCTCATTCTTGATGAGATGTCAAGGGGGCATGTCCAAGGTGTTGTCGATGTTGCTCAACACCTTAAAAAAGTAATCAAAAGCTTGTTCATTATCATGATAAAGATCTTCAATAGACCTTTGCCCTTGTTGTCGGTCTTGATCGATGGCATTACCAATGTAGGGATTAAAAATCCCTTCGAATTCGTCGTCCCAAAGACCACAAACTTCATTAAGTTGATCATTAAAAATCTCTTGATTTGATGGAGATAACTCTCCCATTTTCTTTTCTTGGCCAATAAGGCCATCTTCTTCATTGCTTGACTTTGGTGAGCTTTGTAAGCTCTCTTTGTCACAATTCACTTGCTCTTTGAATGGAGCATCTTCAATTTTCTTCTTCCATTGGAGTTCCGACTTCTTCCTATCATCCTTCCGGCTATAATGATCAATCATGAAACATGGTTCATGCAAACGTGGAGCTCTCATAGTCTTGTCAAGATTAAAAGTTATACTCTCATCTCCCACTTCTAGAGTGAGCTCTCCATATTTCACATCAATCACCGAACCTGCGGTGTGTAAAAAAGGTCTTCCTAGGATGATTGGAATGTTGGAGTCTTCTTCCATATCAACAATGACAAAGTCCACCGGGATGAAAAACTTCCCAATTCGTACGGGAACATCTTCCCATATCCCTAATGGTGTCTTCGTCGATCTATCGGCCATTTGGAGTGTGATATTGGTACATTTAAGCTCTCCCATCCCCAACCTTTTACTCACCGAGTACGGCATAACACTCACACTAGCCCCTAGATCACATAAGGCTTTGTTGATCGTGGTGTCGCCAATGGTACACGGTATTGAGAAGCTTCCCGGATCCTTTAGTTTTGGAGGTGAACTCCCTTGAAGTATTGCACTACTCACCTTGGTGGAGGCGATAGTCTCAAGCTTCCGGATCGACTTCTTCTTTGTGAGGATGTCTTTCATGTATTTCGCATAGGCCGGCACGTGATTGAATAATTCCGTAAAAGGAATTGAGACTTCCAAATTCTTCACAATTTCCATAAACTTTCCAAGTTGGTCATCAAATTTGGGCTTGGCTTGGCGACTTGGAAAAGGAAGTCTAATCACAATGGGCTCCTTCTCCTTGACCTTTTCTTCATTTTTCTTTGAAATTTCTTCTTTTGATGGTTCTCCATCCTTGGAGTTTTGCACAATTTCTTCCTTATCACTAGCTTCCACAACTTCATCCTCAACTTGCTTCTTTGGTGCTTCATACCTTGTACCACTTCTCAAGTGAATGGCACTAACCGTTTCATGTCTTGGGGGATTACTTTGAGGTGGTAATTGCCCCTTTTGTCTTTGTGAGCTTGAAGATGCTAGTTGAGTCAATTGGGTTTCCAACATCTTGGTGTGAGCTAGGATGTTGTTGATGGTGGTTTCCTTTGCTTCACTATCTTTTTGCATTTGAGTGAAAAATTCTTGTTGATTCTTTTGCATTTGGAGGACCGCTTTTTGAACATCAAAACCTTGGTCATTTTGGTGATTGTATGGATTTTGATTTTGGTAACCTTGGTTTTGGTTGTAAAAGGGTCTTTGATTTTGGTTTCTCATGGGAGGTGGGGTGTATGTTGTTTGAGGGTTTTGAACATTTTGACTTTTGTATGAGAGATTTGGATAGAATTTGGTGTTTTTATTGTAATAGTTGGAATAAGGGGTACCACTCTTGTATGCGTGGAAAGCATTCACTTGTTCATTTGTTCCCCTACATTCACTTTGATCATGTCCCAAAGTTCCACAATTCTCATATATCCCACTTGGGATTGATGAAGATGGCGTCATGGCATTAACATGATGCTTTGGTGATTTTGAGGCTTCTTCAAGTCTAGCCATAGCTTTTTCAAACTTCAAATTGATTGTGTCAATGTGAGCACTAAGTTTAGCACCCAATTGAGTAACGGAGTCCACTTCATGCTTTCCTCCTCTAGTAGCCTTGCGAGGTCTACTATATTGTGAGTTATGGACCGCCATTTCCTCAATTTTGTTCCAAGTTTGATTGTCATCAACTTCGGTGAACATTCCATTTGATCCCATGTTGAGAATGTTCCTTGAATCTTCATATAGACCGTTCCAAAATTGTTGTACCAAGAACCACTCGCTAAGTCCATGATGAGGACATGAGCGATAAATTCCCTTGAACCGCTCCTAAGCTTCATACAAAGATTCTTCATCCCTTTGCTTAAAACCCGTAATTTGAGCTCTTAGCATGTTAGTCTTTTTCGGTGGGTAGAATTTTTTGTAGAAAGCTAGAGCCAACTTCTTCCAAGAATCAATTCCGAGAGTGGCCTTATCAAGGCCCTTCAACCATTGTTTCGCGGTACCAATTAGAGAAAAAGGAAATAAGACCCATCGAATTTGGTCTTGAGTTACACCGGTTTGAGAAATCGCATCACAATAGTCACAAAAGGTTTCCATATGAGAATGAGGGTCTTCACTAGGCATCCCCCCAAATTGGCTCCTTTCGACTAGTTGGATAAATGCGGATTTGGCAATGAAATTTCCGGTCAAATGTTGTGGTGTGGGAGTACCATTGGGTAGGTTCTCCTCGGTGGGTACGGAATGTGATGAAAACTTAGGCATTGTGGGTTGATTTTGTGTTGTATTTTGTGTTGGGTTCTCCTTACCTTCTCTTGCAAAAGGGTTGATGAACTCAATAGTTGGTTGAATATCTACAACCTCACCAATACCTCTCAAATTTCTCCTAGCAAGTCTTCTATTGCTTGTCAAAGTTCTTTCAATTTCACGATCAAAAGGTAACAAATCACCTTGTGACCTTCTAGACATGCAAAATATCAAACAACTCGAAAACAATTAGAACAAACCTTGAGGAGTTTTACTTCCCCAAGGCAAAGAAAGACACAACTAATAACAATATAAGAAAATCTAAATCAAGATAACACCGTCCCCGGCAACGGCGCCATTTTTGGCCGGACTAAATCTTTTCGGTAAATTGTCGTTAGGAGCACCTAGACCAAAACACAATTTATAACTTCACAAACAACTCTACAATTAGTAAAGAGGCAAGTAAAGGTCGGATCCCAAGGGACGGGAATTGAGATGAGATTTCTATTGAAACTAGTGGTGTCTTAAGGGTGTCACAATTGGGTTGATGTAGAAGGTCACTAAACTAAATAGCAATGAAAGTAAACAAGCAAGATGAATTAAAAGGGTTGTAAACAATTGATAAAAAGCACTAGGGTGTCATGGGGTCATAGGGGAATCATGGGAATTGATCATACAAACATGTTCTCAAAATATAAGCAAGCAATTATTGTTGTGATGGATTGAGTTGGGTTATATCTTATAATCCTAGGAAAGTTCGGGTCCCGGAGCCGAATCGATTAGATTTTACAACACCTACAAGTCGACTTAATCTTCCCTACTCAACAACATGCATGGTCTAATGAGACTCGAGTTGGTTTATGTCTTACAAGTCTCATTGAAAAGATAGATGATGGGTAAAAAATGCAAGGATTCATAGGCTCGCATTTCATCAAACATAACATGTGCATGAGTTGAGATCAAAACAAGCAAGCAAATAAACCATGAAAGCATATTAATTTAAGCATGAATTATTCCCCATGTTGGTTTCCCCTAATTACCCATTAACCCTAGCTAGGTGACTACTCACTCATTATCATGTTGATCATGCTATCAAGGTTGTCAATCATACCAACAAAGTAAAACATGATGAATAAATGAAAATAATTAACAATAATTAAAAAGGGATTAAGAGGATTATACCTACTAATGATTCCAATAATAAAGCAAGAATAAAAGAAGTACTTGATGCTTGATTGAGAGGTTGTCAATCTCCCAATAATAACCCAAATAATCTTCAATTACCCAAAATAAAGGATGAACTAAAGAGTGATTTAGGAAATAAAACTTGTATTAAAACTTGATTAATTGTTGATTACAAAACTAAAGAGAGATTTGATTGATATTAACTACTCTAAGAATTGATAAGAAGAACATGCTCTTCTAATTAGACTAACGGGGTATTTATAGTGGAAATTAGGTGGATGCATTAGGGTTAACTAAGGGCTAAACTAGTAATTACACTTTTTAGATTTGACCAGGGAAACGCCGTTATTTTTCGAAGGAAGGGCATCTTTCTTTGAAGCTTGAAGAAACGGATTTGTGCTGGACTGGAATCCGTGCGTCTTAGGGACGGGACGGCCGGATTTGTGAGGCTCTGCCCGGGCGTCTTCAAGGGAATCCGGGCGTTTTCTGGGCTTGATGCCCGGGCGTCTTTGGGAGAAGACGGCCGGATTGTGGAGGTGGAGGACGGGCGTCTTCCAGTCAATCCGCACGGATTGCTGGACAGCTTCACTTCTTTCTTCTTTTCTTCCTTTCCTTCATAAAATCCTTGGGGATTTCCTCGGGGATGCAAGGATCCTTTCGCGTCATTTCCCAACTACTATAATATGTACAAAGGCCTTCTAATCTTGTTTCTCCTTGATGCTTGGTCATTGAATTCAATCAATTTAGTCTCATTTTGCCATGAAAATGCAAGGTTTGCACTCCTTTCCTACCAAGGACACAAAACCTCAAAGAATATGCAAAACAAATAACTAAAGACAATAAATGACCCAAATATGCACTAAAAAGCATGGGAACAAGGCTAATTCGGGAACTAAATATGCGCTAATTATGGTCACATCAGCACGCATCAGTAATTATAGGCCTAGAAGAACAAATTTCTTGGACTCTTCTAAACATGAACACAAAGCTTTCACAAAGCACCCAAACTCATCAGAAACGCACTATCAAGCATCTATGTAAACTTTCATTCATTAAGACTCTAAGCATATATTGGAGAAAGGCATGAACTTTTATACACACATTTCAACAAACACCTTATATGCGTGTTTACAAAGACCAAAAAATTTACCCAATTACCGAACATTAACAACACATATTCAAGTCTTAATCCTCACTTAGGTTCTCCTTAAACCTTAGGGGGTCACTACTCACACATAATTGAAAGACAAATGTAAACAATTACAAATGTAAACAATTGGAGAAAAGAAAACAAACA